>NW_022261985.1:908911-913911 GCF_002021735.2 Oncorhynchus kisutch
CTCATGGTCTCTCTCTCTCTAGTTGTCTGTCTCTCCCTCGTGGTCTCTCTCTCCCTCGTGGTCAGTCTCTCCCTCGTGATCTCACTCTCCCTTGTGGTCTCTCTCTCACTCGTGGTCTGTTTCTCCCTTGTGGTCTCTCTCTCCCTCATGGTCTCTCTCTCCCTCGTGGTCTGTCTCTCCTTCGTGGTCTCTCTCTCTCTCGTGGTCTGTCTCTCCCTCGTGGTCTCTCTCTCCCTCGTGGTCTGTCTCTCCCTTGTGGTCTCTCTCTCACTCGTGGTCTGTCTCTCCCTTGTGGTCTCTCTCTCCCTGGTGGTCTCTCTCTCCCTCGTGGTCTCTCTCTCCCTCGTGGTCAGTCTCTCCCTCGTGATCTCTCTCCCTTGTGGTCTCTCTCTCCCTTGTGGTCTCTCGCTCCCTCGTGGTCTCTTTCTCCCTCGTGGTCTCTCTCTCCCTCGTGGTCTGTCTCTCCCTGGTGGTCTCTCTCTCCCTCGTGTTCTCTCTCTCCCTCCCTCTTCCTTCTAACTTGGCATTAAAACACCTATGTATTCCTTCTATCCACAAATGACATTTGTTGATCACTATCTTTCTAATACCCTTTTCACAATACCGAGCCAAACTAAGCCGTGCTGTACTGGAATGGCCTGGAAAGCACAATCTGAAAATAAAATATCCCAGCCAGCACAGTACAGTTCGGGCTGGCCCTATAGTGGGAATCAGGTTTAGTCGTCAGTATCCAAGGCTAACCTTCATCTCCACCTCTTCCTGGTTCTCCTCAGATCACCCTGGTGTATGACACACTGACCAGTTCATCAACCAATCTAAATCTAGAGTACGCACCTGGGCCCTGGGCCTCCCGAGTGGCCTCTCTCCTCATCCTCACCCCGCTGATGTGTATCCCTGTCTACATCCTGCTGTGTCTGTGGAGGGTGAGTGTCTATACCTCACCTACCGTCACTCCATCATCATCACCCACCAGGCACTTACTGGGTGTCTACTCATAGATGTCTTGGTTTAGGGGTGGGTGGGGGGAGGTGTATGTGTATATATTTTAATATCTGTGTGTGCGTCTGTGGGTGTGTGCATGAATGTGGGTATTGTGGTTTTTCTTCAGTGTTTTGACCATGTCCTTCCTCCCAGAATCCTAAAGGGATGACCACTGCCTCCAGTGACCTGCGCCAGGCACGGCCACACCAACCCAGACTCACCGTGTGTGAGCGTGTCATTATCGAGGGACAAGAGAAACCCCCCAGGAACGCAGGGGATCGGGATGAGAAGCTGGCCATGGAGGAGAACAGTGGAGTCTAGTGTTGATGACATCATAGAACCTCGACTGTCAGGGTGCCGGACTGCCTGGTTGGTCTATGGGTTGTATTCATTATTGACGTCAGGTAGCCTAGCGGTTAAGAGTGTTGTGCCAGTAATCGAAAGGTCAACTGGTTCGAATCCCCTAGCCAAAAAGATACAAAATCTGATGCGCCCTTGAGCAAGGCACTTAACCTTAATTGTTCCTGTAAATTTGCCACCAAATGGAAGAAAAAGGACTGAAAAAGGAGGGACAACTTTAACTTGTTCAATAAAAAAAAGAGGCACATTTTCTATGAAATGCTTCGCTATGCTCTAATAAATACAACCCAGGCTTCAACTGACCAGACTGGATGGCAGATACAGCAGGGCAACACCAACAAAACAAATGATTGACATTTCAGACGCATCATGCTACACATGTTTACACCTGCTCTTGAATATTCAGAGGAGTTTTCTCTCTGTTGTATCTGTTTTTGTTTACTTTTCCTCCTGGATTGTATTTTTTTATACCATTTTGATAACTGAGTCCAGAACCCTTTCATATACCTCATATGTTACGGAACCTTGTATGTTTCTATGTACTTGCCCTATAAACAACCTCCTCATAATAAATTAAAAGGTTTTCTGTTTGTTTACTTGTAACCTTTATTTAACAAAAATTCTTATTGACAATGCCGGCCTACACCGGCCAAACCCAGACGACGCTTGGCCAATTGTGCACTGACCTATGGGACTCCCAATCACAGCCGGTTGTGATACAGCCTGGATTCAAACCAGGGTGTCTGGAGTGACGCCTCTAGCACTGAGATGCAGTGCCTTAGACCGCTGCGCCACTCGGGAGACCCCAAATATCCTAATGACTGATACCCGTTGTATTATTCAACATATTTTCAGTATACATGGTGTCCATGTTGTTACTTTCCGTCGATATCTCGGTCTGAAACAGCAAGCGGCCAGGCTCAACTTGTTCCCACTGTCAATTACAAATCAATCTATTCTAAACAGGACTTTCCCCTGCTCCTACAACACAAAACACCATGTTGTTCACCAATACCATACCTCGCCCTCCCCTCTTGCCCATATGTACAGACCTGGGTTCAAAAACTACTCAAAATGTAATTTCAAATAATTGATCTGTGCTTGATTGAGTTTGCCTGGCTTAATGGACCCATAGAATAGTCCCAACCTGTTAAACCCCGCCCACCTGGTACTCCAGGCAGACAAGAGCCAACACTCAAAGATTTCAAATAATATTTGAACTAAGGTCTGACACTGTATGAACTTGGACAACCTACAGTATATTTGTTGGTGGGTAAATATGTGATGTCACAGGGGGCACGGGAGGCGATGCCGGAATGGGATCCTATCGTCTCTTTCCTGGTTCTGTGTCTCTGTCATCAGGCCACTGCTCATCCGGGGCTGCCATCCATGTAATCTGAAGCGGCATTCAATTAACTGGCAATTCATCTATACGTCCTTGGGCTCCTCTCAATACCATCCGCACTGTGGAATTGTGGTACCTAACCTTGGGGCAACACCTCTCTGTCGGCCAATTAGAATTTGCAATTTGTTGTTGTCGTCAGGTAATTAAATATGAGGAAGTGATTGTTGGGGGCCAATGAGAATGCTAGGCTTGTGTGAAGGATCCAGTCAGCAGGCCAATAAGAGGATGGGGATTACGGGTGGGGGAGTTATTTAAATTCAAACCACCATTTTGGATGGATGGGTTGGCTCTAGTTAAGGGTCCCTAGGGGCCTCAGGGAAACCGAGAACAAGAGGCCAGGAGGTCCATCCAACTAATTACAGTATCTGCTCATCCACATTGACTGGTCATTCTATCCCCACTTCTTTCCATGCATACACACTAGAAGTAAAACATATGCTAAATATAGTATCTTCTAATTAGACCATCACATCACTTTGGTGTCTAATTTGGAACCTGTGGAATATAGACCATTCTGGTACAACCAACCCTGGAATTGATCTAGTGTCAACAACACAATTCGCACTCCAAAGGCTAACGTTCTGAACATTACCCTAACTAAACTGCACGAAGCTAACCAACACCGCTACACCTGCACCAACAACATCCAAGTTTTAATTCAGTTCTGAATCCCTAACATTGTGCCATACTGCTGTCTGCAAATCACCAATGAGGATGCTTGTTCCCACATGTACCCAAACTAACAGTGAGGATGCTTGTTCCCACATGTACCCAAACTAACAGTGAGGAGGCTGCAGTCCAAAATACATTGCTCTCTGATAGCTGTGACTTCACTGAATGAGAAATACGTTGAGTGTAAATTGTGTTTTGGACAGTGTGATACAGTGTAGTACAGGATGATCTCCGTTCCAGACTATCCTATCAACGGGACCTGAAAAACTGTAATATCCTATGTTTCTCAGAGTCATGGCTGAGCAAGGACATGAATATACATCTCACTGGTTTTTCTGTTCATAGTCAAGACCAGATGGCAGACTCGGGTAAGACGAAGGGAGGAGGGGTGTGTCTCTTTGTTAAGAACAGCTGGTGCACCATTTCTAATGTTTTTACTCTCCTGAGTTAAAATACCTCATTTATAAGCTGCAGACCATCCTATTTACAGAGTGAGTTCATCTATATTTTTCATAGATGTCTATTTGCCGCCACAAACCAATGGTGGCACTAAGACCGCATACCAGAATCTGTATAGGGACATAGACAAGAAACAAGAAAACGGTCATTCAGAGGCAACGTTTCCCAAGGCCGGTGATTTTAATGAAGGGAAACAGATTTTTTTTAAACCTCATTTTTATCACCTCTGCAACTAGAGGCGACAAAACTCTAAATCACTTTTACTCCACACAAAGAAACACATACAAGGCCGTCCATCACCTTCCCTTTGGGGAATAAGACCATAACTCTATCCTCCTGCTTACAAGCAAGTTGTCCAATGAAGCTAATGCAAAGCTACAGACTGGAATATGTTCCGGGATTCATTCGATGACATTGAGGAGTTTACCACATCAGTCACCGGCATCATTAATAAGTGCAACAACAACATCATCCCCATAGTTACCATACATACCCCCAACCAGAAGCCATGGAATACAGGCAACGTCTGCACTGAGCTAAAGGCTAGAGCTGCCGCTTTCAAGGAGTGGGACACTAATCCGGTCTCGCTATAACCTCCGATAATTCACTAAACCTTGCTGGTTCTGGCGCTCAATGGATTTGGCAGGGCTTGCAAACTATCACAGATTACAAAGGGAAACCCTGCCACGAGCTTCCCAGCGATGTGAGCCTACTAGACAAGCCTTCTATGCTTGCTTCGCGGCATGCAACACTGAACCATGCACGAGAGCACCAGCTGTTCCGGACGATTGTGTGATCTCGCTTTCTGTAGCCGATGTGTGTAAGACCTTTCAACAGGTTAACATTAACAAGGCAGTGGGACCAGACAGAATACCAGGACACGTAGTAAGAGCATGCGCTGACCAGCTGGCAAGTGTCTTCAATTACATTTTCAACCTATCCCAGATCCACCGTAGTCCCCCAAGAACGCCAATGTCTAAATTAATATCATCCCATAGCACTATTGCCATCTATAGCCATGAAATGCTTTGAAAGGCTGGCCATGGTTCACATCAACACCATCATCCCAAACACCCTGGATACACTCCAATTTGCATACCGCTCCAACAGATGCACAGATTAC
>NW_022261985.1:918911-960464 GCF_002021735.2 Oncorhynchus kisutch
CTTTCCCCCTTCCTCTCCCTCTCTCCCCCTTCATCTCCCGCTCTGTACTTTAGGTGTCCCTACTGCTGGGCCCATTAGCAGTGTAGAGATTTATACTCCCGGTGTCCCCTGCTTCACCGGATGAAACCTCCACAATATTATCCTTTTATCTATGCATGCCAATCAGAGTGTGTGTGTGTGGACGGCATTGATTCTTGGCCAGGGCAGAGTGTGACCTGAATTAACACAAAGGCACAAGGATGCTGCAAAGACATTGCTTTTCACACACTTTCTGTTTTCCAAAGTCACAGACAGAACTGGAGAGCTGTATTTGTAACAGTTGAGTTTTATTGTTGGAATGTTAATGTGGAGAGAGAAATGAGAAATGAGCGAGTGACTAAAAGCTGTACATCCATTTGTTTTCATCAATGGTTCAAATGATACCCCCACCCTTGCTGCAACAGTATTTGTAGATATACATTTGTGGGAAACTTGTTGTCAGAGTCCTTTAAGAACAGTGGGTTTGGAGTCAGGCGCAGAGAGCAGAGGGTTCGAATAAATGTATATTTTATTACCGGAAGAAAACGGTCACGCCCAAAACACAAGGCGCATCAACTGACCGGCCCGGCCCGGCCCATACACAGGACCCAAATTAACAGTATAACAATCCCGCACAAACCTAGGCGGGCCTAACAGGCTTAAATAGACATGAATCAAGAAACACAATAAGGAATAGGTGCAACTAATAAGACCAAACGAACAGAAAAGGAAAAAAGGGATCGGTGGTGGCTAGTAGACCGGTGACGAGACCGCCGAGCGCCGCCGGTGGGAGTCGTGACACTTGTCTCGCTAATGCACTTTTGGAAGTGACCTGTTAACCCATTGCCATAGTGATTGCCTAGTTGCGAGGTTGTTATATAAAAATATAAATGCTATTACGGATGAAATTGCAAGATTAAAAAAAGGACTCTAGTTATTTCTCTGTATTGCTCTGTATTGCTCTGTATTGCACTGTATTGCACTGTATTGCTCTATATTGATCTGTATTTAACTGTATTGCACTGTATTGCTCTATATTGATCTGTATTTCTCTGTATTGCTCTGTATTGCTCTATATTGATCTGTATTTAACTGTATTGCTCTGTATTGAACTGTATTGATCTGTATTGAACTGTATTGAACTGTATTGATCTGTATTGAACTGTATTGAACTGTATTGATCTGTATTGAACTGTATTGAACTGTATTGAACTGTATTGAACTGTATTGATCTGTATTGATCTGTATTGCACTGTGTTGCACTGTATTGCTCTGTAAATTTGCATTTCTTTGGACACAAGTCAAGTTTGGTACCTACCCCAACCCAGGCCTATTTCTGATCAGTGCAAGGTCACAGCACCGTGACTAAGTTAGTTGAACACTAATGGGAAGATAGTAAAATATGAATTATAACAATACATATATATTCTATAACAATAACAATACAATAAGAATCTAGCTATAACACAACATGGAGAGTTGTAGATATCAATATATGAGGTCTGTAGATCTATTGGGAGAAACAATATCTCCTGTGTCTTGTACTTAGATAATGTTGTGAAACAACTCCTTAACGTTAAATGTTTTCTGCTCTGAAGCCAAAGTTAGAAACAAAGGGAAAATAAGCTGTCCCAAAAGCTTCACTGTGCAATGTTTACAATTGCTTTTCACAAAAAGTCTGTAGACATGTTATTTGTTGGAGATTTTACTTCAGGGCCAAAATGTGTTTGTTCGCAGATATCATTGTTCACATCTGACTTACACCTGGTCTAGTTTTTGCATATGATCGTTTACAGTTTGTATTTGTTTACTGTCCTGTCCTCAAAGAGCCAACCATACAGTATGTCTGACGCAGGCTTTCACAATAAACTTATTGATGAGAAGACAACCTCTGAAATACATCAGAACAGAATGGCACCAAGATACACTCTCAGTAAACAGTGCTTTGTACTCAGAGGACAGATATAAGACATGTACAACCAGAACAACAAGACATGTACAACCAGAACAACAAGACATGTACAACCAGAACAACAAGACATGTACAACCAGAACAACAAGACATGTACAACCAGAACAACAAGACATGTACAACCAGAACAACAAGACATGTACAACCAGAACAACAAGACATGTACAACCAGAACAACAAGACATGTACAACCAGAACAACAAGACATGTACAACCAGAACAACAAGACATGTAAAACCAAACACCAAGACATGTACAACCAGAACAACAAGACATGTACAACCAAACACCAAGACATGTACAACCAGAACAACAAGACATGTACAACCAGAACAACAAGACATGTACAACCAAACACCAAGACATGTACAACCAGAACAACAAGACATGTACAACCAGAACAACAAGACATGTACAACCAGAACAACAAGACATGTACAACCAGAACAACAAGACATGTACAACCAGAACAACAAGACATGTACAACCAGAACAACAAGCGTCATGCGGTTGTCTGGAGTTCGGTAAAGTTGACTTGATCGTTGAAGTAATGATTTTGTTTAACTCTCTACCTTTCTTTATTCTGTCTTTCTCGCTCATTCAAGATGGCCAATGTTAATAGGGATCCTTGGGACGTCCCTACCCTAAACCCTAATCATAACCTTAAACCCTACCCTTACCCTAAACCTAACCATAACCAAAAGGCTTACCTAACCCTAACCTTAACCCTTGCCTTAACCATTTTAAATGTAAACTTCAATGGGGTAGGGACATCCCAAGGATCCCGGAGAGCATTAAAAGACACGTACCGTACAACCGAACACCAAGCACCATGCTGTTTAATTGGATGTTAGGGTGTTATATTTTTCTTCAACTAACCTCTCTCTCTCTTTTTGTCTCCCTTCTCTCCCCCTGTACCCCCATCCCCATCTCTTTCTCTCATTCATTATTCTCAGAGCGACTCTCTAGCCTTGCTAAAGTAGCGGGATAATTAGCCTCCATTGATCACAGGGGCCACCAAAAGCAGATTGATGAAAACCAGCTCTGACAACACTAATTCTGCGAGCCATCAGCCAGAGAGTCACAACTCCCACACAGATGACAAACTCTCACAAACCTCCAGCCGATGACTCCCATCTCCTGATCTGCTATCGACAGGATCGGCATCTCAAATGACATCCTATTCCCTATATACTGTAGTCCACTACTTCTGAAGTGCCCTGGTCAACAGCAGTGGTCTACATAGGGAACCGGGTGCCATTTGGGACGCAGGCTCACTGTGGGCATTATTAGGCTCCCATTATGATTTTAATCTCTCCTTTTTTAATAAAAGCCTGTGGATAAACATGGGTTGCAGAGCTGGTCGTCAATGCCAAGGCTCTGTTGTGGCAGGTATTAATGTTCAATTAGCTCTAATTGGCTTGTATAATTGGATATGAGGGACAAGATATTGGAGTGAAGATGGTTCAGGAGAGATAGTGGGGTCTCTGACGTCCTTGTGTGAAAGTAATCTCATTCCTTGGCTAGATGGATAGATGATAGATGAAGAAATGGTTTTACTATTGCTAATTCCTATGATCTAATGGCAACTTGGTAATGTGATAGAAAATTACACATTTACCTGATTTGTTTGATATTAATAGTTAGCAATTAATACTTAACAAATAGGAGGATATTTCTGTCCTGTTAGTGTCTGTGTTTTTATGGTCTCCACTCTAGTTCCCTGCAGCTAATCTGGGCGTATGGTCACTAGAGATGGTTTGAGCTGACAAATGAGTTAAAGACTGCATTACATAGACAAGATGTGGTGGGTGTAACCGAGATAGAGATAGCCAGAAGGAGTTTAGAACAATTCCCCATTGTCTCTAAATCATCATTTCATCTGGGAAACTAAGCCAGGGTGGGGATAAGACAATAACCCACATGCAGATAACGACAGGATGAACCCAGAGTGGCTTATGATGCTCCTTGGTCTGCATGAGAGGTGTTGAACCAACCATGACTGAGCATTGTTAGTGTCAGCTATATATAGTACTCTGCATTTGTGTAAAGATTAGGTTACTCGGTCCAACACTCAAGGGTGGGGGGGGTCAACCAACATCATTATTGCAATAATTAATCAATATTAAATAAAGATGATTGTTTGAAGAAATGACCAAATCTCCCTCAGTACTGAATTTCCACGACAGCAATCAAACCATCAGTATCGTCACCTGTCTTGCAAAGCAGAACCATATCCCGCTATATCACCATTGATATAATAACCAGGAACAGGAGTTTTCCCTGAGGTTCACCAGGTTACGTGGTCAGGAAGAAATCCTGGCCCTACATATAACTGTAAAAAAACTCATAACTGCTACCAGTCCATGTGGTCACTTTCAGATGGAGGGAGAGAGTTCTGGACAAGCCTTGCTGAACAACACACTATGTATCTGGAAGACAGACTCAGCTCACACTGCAGAGAGAGTTCTGCTTAGTGAGTCTCTCTCCTCCACCCTGTCTCTCCATTTCCTCCTGGAAGAGTGTGAAGTAGATAAAGAAGGACAGGAGATACTCTCATCTTTCTCTATCTGTGGTGTTTCTATACTATATGAGAGCTGCCCTCTCTCTCTCTCTCTCTCTCTCTCTCTCTCTATCTTATCCTTTATTCTCTTGTATTAGTCTGCCTGTCTGTCTGTCCATCTTACCCTATTTTTTTCCACTTCTCTCTCTCACTTTCCCTCTCTGTTTTTCTCAATAATCAAAATCTTTGGATTCCCCCAGTGAGTGAAAGAGAGAGAGGAAGTAGGGTCTGGGCCTCCAGCGCTGGTTACGATGACCCATTTGGCAGCAGAGTGGGTCTACAGTATGTTCCAAATGACACTCTATTCCGTCTATAGTGCACTACTTTTGAGCCCTAGTCAATTCAACATCTATTCCACGTCAGTTCAGTGTAATTTCATTGAAATGATGTGGATACAACATTGATTCAACCAATGTGTGCCCAGTGGGAGGGTGCCATTTGGCAGCATTGCAGTCTCAGCAGAAGCTGGATTTGCCTGGCGACGCAGGCCCAGATCCAGCATTGAGATGGCAGACATATGCTGCTGGGACTGTTGTTTTCACCCAACTCCACACCTAGTCATACACACTATACTGCAGCCAGCTATAGTCTGCAAAGGAACAGCATTAGATGACTACTTCTTCTAAAGGTATGAATGGAATGACTTGTTCTCTCGAGGCCACACAGTATCATTTGAAGATACACTTCCTCCCAAAGTGTGCACTTGCTCACTTCCTTTCACTGATTCGAATGGAAATTCACCTATCCCTATCCAATGCTTTGTGGGAAGATACAGTATGTGGGAAGTAGTGAACAAGTGCACAGTTCAAGAGAAAGGAGATATTATAGGGATCACCCTCAGAGTCGTATGAGTTCACATTATGTTCTGTGCTCTTCATATTCCAGGCCTAGTGCCAGTAAGCAGTGGCTGTTTCATTTTCAAACTTCCAAATGTCTTTCACTGCTCGGATTAGGACCTCCTCTATAGGGAAATCCCATGGTAACGGCCCTGGCAAAAGCTGACTGACCCTCAAACACAAACACACATTTTCAAAGATACATGTTCGCACACTCTGGGAAACACACATATACCCACACACTGCAATACACACTGTGATACCACCACCCACTCATTAGCACTGCGACACACACACACACACACACTCTCCACCCCCACCCGCACTGCAACACACAATGCACGACACCCTACCGGAATCAGGCGATTGACTTCTCCCTCATGGCCTGGGGCCTCACCGGGCAGAATGATAATCCGATCACACAACAGGTCAACCTTTATTATCCGCCACTCAGCACCAGCCGAAGGAAGAGACACCACCAGCTAGAGAGAGGAAAAAGGGAGAGGGTGAAGAAGAAAGAGGGGGAAGCTATTCTTTAAACTTTCTTTCCAGCAGCGATGACATGATGACAGTTCCCTTGGGTGGGGCAGTGGATGAAAGCTTTTCATAGAGGGGATAGCTGGATCCTTTCTCCATTGGATGGTTTTACTCATTTTGCCTCGTGCTACAGGTGTAAAGGTATAAGGAAGGGACCCTGATCACCTGACAAGGGACATTAAGACTTCAGATAAAGGTATGCTGCAGATCCTTCTCCATCCTCCTTCTCCTCACAGAGCTCTGAGTTAAATCCAGGAAGTAGCTGCTGCTTCAGCTAATGGGGATCCTAATCAAATACTAAAACTACTAGTTAAGGTTGAATACTGTCAGATACAGATGCCTAGTAACGTATTTAAAGTAGTATGTACTGTATACCAGGATGAGTACTATACACTCTTAGAAAAAAGGTTTCCAAAAGGGTTTTCTTTGGCTCTCCCCGTAGGATAACCCTTTTTGGTTCCAGGTATAACTATTTTCGGTTCCATGTAGAACCCTCTGGGGAAAGGTTCTACATGGAACCCACAACATTTCTAGTTGGAACCAAAAGGGTTCTACCTGTAACCACCTTTTAGTTTCTAGATATAACATTTTTTTGTAACAGTGTAGTATAATATAAAACATACAATACCTAAACTTAACTTATGATACCCCAAAGTTGCCTCTGGCTGTGACAAAAATACAATTTATGGGCATATAGAGTTTTCAGACAGTATCCGAAGATCACTTTGGTAATGGGACACTGAAATGACAAATGACGAGACTATGAGATCATACGCTCCAAACAAATGGTGTTTTCATCACCTCTCTTTTATCTGTTTATTTTAGAGAACCATTCTTCTCCACAGCTCTTCTGGGATTTTGTTGGGTGTCTCCAATTCCTCCAAAACACTAGTTTAATTGCAGGTGAATCCTTCAATACGAAGCATTGTGCCAATAGCAGCCATACTTCTCTCTAAATGATTAGTAGCAAGGTTACACAAAATAAGTATCTTTGAAATGGTCATTTGAAAAAAAAAGGTTTTGGTCAACAGGGCAAATTGCCCATGAGAAAAAACTCCAAGATATGCCTAAATTGGTCAGGAGCTAAAAAGCAAAGAGTTTTACATTTGAATAGGGAACAGAAAGTAAAACATGGGAAAGGGAATGAAGACGATAAAACAAACAAATACTTTGGGCCATTTTCCAAGGATATTGCCATGAAAATAAATATGCACTTTTACCAAACTGAAGCACAGTTCCAATAAGAACCGTAGGTCCAAAGTTTTCATTTGAATAGATTTCCATTTGAGCCAAACAAACATAACTTATAGCTGAAGTTTAACATGCTCTGGGACGTTGGCGACTTGCTTGTTGTTTAAAGTATTGTTTAAACCTCCTGCTTTGGGCTGGACATGTCAACGTGTAGTTCATACCTGCATCATCTATGAATTACTGTTTTAGAAAATCCCTAGTTGGAAAACGAGTGTTTTTCTGGAAGATGTTCCGCAGCATTTACCCGACATATTCCCCCACGTGTGCCAGCCTCCTAGCAATTTGAGTTCTAGCCAATGAGCTTCAACCCATCGCCATTTGAGCTTTCAAGAAGCACACACAGCAGAGCAAGAGAGACAGCAATCACGTAGTTCGCATATCTACACATATGTGATGTAGTAAGCAATTAAATCCACTAAGAAAATATTTTTCTATCTTTGTAGACAGACTTACATATGTCACAAGCATTAAATACATAGTGCATTACCCATACAGACACACAGCACGTCACAAGCATTAAATACATAGTGCATTACACATACAGACACACAGCACGTCACAAGCATTAAATACATAGTGCATTACACATACAGACACACAGCACGTCACAAGCATTAAATACATAGTGCATTACCCATACAGACACACAGCACGTCACAAGCATTAAATACATAGTGCATTACCCATACAGACACACAGCACGTCACAAGCATTAAATACATAGTGCATTACACATACAGACACACAGCACGTCACAAGCATTAAATACATAGTGCATTACACATACAGACACACAGCACGTCACAAGCATTAAATACATAGTGCATTACACATACAGACACACAGCACGTCACAAGCATTAAATACATAGTGCATTACACATACAGACACACAGCACGTCACAAGCATTAAATACATAGTGCATTACACATACAGACACACAGCACGTCACAAGCATTAAATACATAGTGCATTACACATACAGACACACAGCACGTCACAAGCATTAAATACATAGTGCATTACACATACAGACACACAGCACGTCACAAGCATTAAATACATAGTGCATTACACATACAGACACACAGCACGTCACAAGCATTAAATACATAGTGCAGTACCCATACAGACACACAGCACATCACAAGCATTAAATACATAGTGCATTACACATACAGACACACAGCACATCACAAGCATTAAATACATAGTGCAGTACACATACAGACACACAGCACGTCACAAGCATTAAATACATAGTGCAGTACACATACAGACACACAGCACATCACAAGCATTAAATACATAGTGCAGTACCCATACAGACACACAGCACGTCACAAGCATTAAATACATAGTGCAGTACACATACAGACACACAGCACGTCACAAGCATTAAATACATAGTGCATTACACATACAGACACACAGCACGTCACAAGCATTAAATACATAGTGCAGTACACATACAGACACACAGCACGTCACAAGCATTAAATACATAGTGCAGTACACATACAGACACACAGCTGGTCACAAGCATTAAATACATAGTGCATTACCCATACAGACACACAGCACGTCACAAGCATTAAATACATAGTGCATTACACATACAGACACACAGCACGTCACAAGCATTAAATACATAGTGCAGTACACATACAGACACACAGCACGTCACAAGCATTAAATACATAGTGCAGTACACATACAGACACACAGCACGTCACAAGCATTAAATACATAGTGCATTACACATACAGACACAGCTGGTCACAAGCATTAAATACATAGTGCATTACCCATACACACATACGAGGGGGCATTAATGGCCAAACTCAATATCTTTGAATTGATTATGTCCCGATACTCAAACACATTAGTGTGTGTCGTCATTGAGGGTTCAGAGTTAGCATGAATACCACAACTCACAGTAACCTCTGTTCTATATCTATCTATCTATCTATCTATCTATCTATCTATCTATTTATCTATCAATTTATTTGTTTCTGTGTCATACATTTACCATAAATTTACGTGTCAATGAGATTAATCTCTGTTGCTTCACAGCTCCACCTCATCTTCAGTTTCTCCATCTCCCTGTGAAGTACACTGGTTAAGGACAAAAAGGACCAGACACACTAACCGAGGCTCAATTTGACCGTACATCATTTGACCACACATGGTGGACCGTGCATAGTGGACCGTATAGGATTGTGAGGACCGGGGGTTCAACTCGAGTGAACCGTGGTCCAGTGAACCGTGATCCCGCCCTATGGGGAAGACTGGTAAGAGCACAGTGGACCTCAACTCCCCGACAGAGGTCAAACAGGCAGTCCCATTCGAGGTCATGGAGATGGTGGCGCCCCCGGATGGCGAGGAGAAGGAGGAAGTACTCCCTGACAGGGGCTCCTGGAAGGGCAAGTTTGACTTCCTGTTGTCATGTGTGGGCTACGCCATCGGCCTGGGGAACGTCTGGAGGTTCCCTTACCTGTGCGGCAAGAATGGAGGAGGTAAGATAAAACTGTTCGGGGAGGGAGGCCATTTTGGGCCTGGAGAGCCAAAACGGCGTCTGGGAGAAGTCATTGTTACAGGCTTTGAAATAGTGAGATTTCAAGGGGTGCCTGAAGAGGCAGGAGGAAAACTACACATTTCAAAATATCATCAGTATAAAGCACAACCTATTACAATTCATGGGAGTGCACTGTTTGATAAACACATTGTACTAAAAATAATATTTGAAGAAACATGCTATTTAATA
This sequence comes from Oncorhynchus kisutch, assembly GCF_002021735.2. Lineage (NCBI taxonomy): Eukaryota > Metazoa > Chordata > Actinopteri > Salmoniformes > Salmonidae > Oncorhynchus > Oncorhynchus kisutch. Next base: position 928,856 of record NW_022261985.1, read on the forward strand.
TTGTGGGTGTCCAGTGTCTGCACTTGCTTTAATGTGAACTATGGGACTTGGGTAAAATGACATGAAAATGAACAGGCATTGTAAAAAAGGGAGCTTTCAATGAGTACATTTGGCTATCCGTCTTATTGTGTTTCATGCAACCTGAGTGAGAGAAAATCTAAACATGTCATTATTACCATGATGATTATTTAATGACCGACCTTGATTGTTATTGATGAGGCTATTGTTAATAATGAAATTGCCATTAGGAAACATCTATATTTCATCACAATGTACTGTACACTGCGCTAGTATGGGGCATCATCTTTATGGACTATTGAGGTCACTTTCTGTGTTAGTGAGCGAATAATTACAAATACATTTTTCATGAGGACTAGATACATAACATCAACAGTGTTAGTGTTCACAGAAACGTTCTTTTTTGTAAAAGTGACAGTGTTTTTCGAGGTAAAACATCCTTAAAGTGAAACGAATACCACCTTTCCATTAAGTTACATTCGTTTTTGAAATGAGCACCTTACCAGTATTGTACAATCAAATAAATCACAGAGTTGATATTTTCTATTTTTAACATTAATAACTTTGAGAAGTGAGCAAAGATTAGAGGCAAAACATTAGATACTTCTGACAGGTATTTAATCATTTACACATTATTTTTTGCATTTTACACTTGAGAGGAACTGATGTATTGCAGTGTTCCCCAAACTCAGTCCTCGGGACCCCAAGGGGGGCCCGTTTTGGTTTATGTACCAGTACTACACTGCTGATTCAAATAATCAACTAATCATCAAGCTTTAATGATTTGAATCAGCTGTGTAGTGCTAGGGCTAAAAACGAAACGTGCACGCTTGGGGTCCCGAGGACCGAGTTTGGGAAACACTGATGTAACATATTGATACAGTATTGCACAGTCCCCTTGTTTTCATGCATAGTTCATTCTATTGATTTCTGTAGACCTCATATATTTCACTAGTTCCACCATACATCAGGGCTCAGGTCTATATGTAAGCATCTGCGTATGTTACTGTCTGTGTCCTACATCCAACTTCTCATTTGGAGATCAATCAAGTGTTTTGAATTGAATTCAATATTTGATATCCATTTAAACCTTGCAGGAGTGTGCTTGTTTTGCACAGCAGCGTGTCCCTGTGTGGGGAGTTGACACTTGACATAGAATTTGTGAGTTGGGTTGTGTGCTCTGGATGATTTGTCAGACAAGTTTACCATCAGAACTGAATGGGTCATGTCATCCCACTGGGCACACAGTGGTTGACTCAGCATAGTTTCCACATCATTTCAATGAAATAACATTGAACCAACGTGGAATAGACGCTGAATACATAGGATAGACTGCTAGTTTGTTAATCACATGTGATGATGGCCAAATCACACACTTCTGAAATCACCTATTTGTAATGATGTGCGCTGAGAGTCAGGGAGCAAGTTCAGGGAGCGAGTGTTTTAATAAATAAACACACCATAATACTAAACACAAACAATGCACAGACATGAAACAGAAACATTGATGCCTGGGGAAGGAACCAAAGGGAGTGACATATATAGGGAAGGAACCAAAGGGAGTGACATATATAGGGAAAGTAATCAGGGAAGTGATGTAGTCCAGGTGAGACTGACGATGCGCAGGTGCGCGTAACGATGGTGAAAGGTGTGCGCCATAACGAGCAGCCTTGTGACCTAGAGGCCGGAGAGGGAACACACGTGAAACTATCCATAAATCCACTATCTAAAACTGATTGAATACTGGCCATTTAGTGTCTTAATCACATCCGAGTCTCAATCCTTCAACCTTCTCTCGAAGTGGGCACTTGCACAACCCTAAAAACTACAGGAGCCTGCTGAGGGGAGAACGTCTCATAATAATGGACGGAACAGAGCTAATGGAATGGAACCTGGAAACCATGGAAACCATGTGTTTGATGTATTTGATACCACTTCACTTATTCTGCTCCAGTCATTACCACAAGCCCGTTCTCCCCAATTAAGGTGCCATCAACCTTTAAAAAAGCTGTCTCCAGCACAGGAGGTTGGTGGCACCTTGATTGGGGAGGGCGGGCTTGTGGTAATAGCTGGAGTGGAATAGGTGGAATGGAATCAAATGCATCAAACAAATGGTGTTCTTTCGCACCTTCCTTGCCATTATTATGAGCCGTCCTCCCCTCAGCAGCCTCCTGTGGCTCCAGACAATGCTTACACCAATCCCATGCTTTTAAAATCCATGATAGTAAGTGTACAAGTGCACAAGTTAGAGAAGGATTGAGAAAGGGGATGCAGACCGTAAGTAAAAGTGTAAACACAGATGAAAGAGGATTCATTTGGTGTACATGTGAAACACACTTCCTGTTCTGTCACACTGTGCCCTGGTCCTGTGACAGGGGCTTTCCTGATCCCGTACTTTCTCACCCTGGTGTTTGCTGGTATACCTCTGTTCCTGTTGGAGACGTCACTGGGCCAGTTCACCTCGGTGGGGGGGCTGGGGGTGTGGACCAAACTAATGCCTATGATGAAAGGTAAGATATGTTGATAATCCCAAATCATATTGACAGATAGTCTAGGTAGGTGATTGATTGTTTGATTACATTAATTAGACAATTAAAGAATGCATATACATACAAATGCAACACATGAAAAATCTTTGAGAAGTCAAACTCATTGTAGTTCATATAAAAATCCAACAGAATAGATATACACATGTCCCAAAGACAAATAATACTTAGCTATAGCAGTTCCTAGTTAGTTAACTAATTGTTTATTAATACTGACCTCTATCTCTCCCTCCCCTACAGGCGTTGGTCTGGCCTCAGTGGTGCTCTCCTTCTGGCTCAACATCTACTACATTATCATCATCGCCTGGGCCCTCTACTACCTCTTCAACTCCTTCAGAGAGGTAGGTGACATCACCACACTACATTATCATCATCGCGTGGGCCCTCTACTACCTCTTCAATGCCTGGGCCCACTCCTTCAGAGAGGTAGGTGACATCACCACACTACATTATCACCATCGCCTGGGCCCTCTACTACCTCTTCAACTTCTTCAGAGAGGTAGGTGACATCACCACACTACATTTTCATCATCGCCTGGGCCCTCTACTACCTCTTCAACTCCTTCAGAGAGGTAGGTGACATCACCACACTACATTATCATCATCGCCTGGGCCCTCTACTACCTCTTCAACTCCTTCAGAGAGGTAGGTGACATCACCACACTACATTATCATCATCGCGTGGGCCCTCTACTACCTCTTCAACTCCTTCAGAGAGGTAGGTGACATCACCACACTAAATTATCATCATTGCCTGGGCCCTCTACTACCTCTTCAACTCCTTCAGAGAGGTAGGTGACATCCCCACACTACATTATCATCACCGCCTGGGCCCTCTACTACCTCTTCAACTCCTTCAGAGAGGTAGGTGACATCACCACACTAAATTATCATCATTGCCTGGGCCCTCTACTACCTCTTCAACTCCTTCAGAGAGGTAGGTGACATCACCACACTACATTATCATCATCGCGTGGGCCCTCTACTACCTCTTCAACTCCTTCAGAGAGGTAGGTGACATCACCACACTACATTATCATCATCGCCTGGGCCCTCTACTACCTCTTCAACTCCTTCAGAGAGGTAGGTGACATCACCACACTACATTATCATCATAGCCTGGGCCCTCTACTACCTCTTCAACTCCTTCAGAGAGGTAGGTGACATCACCACACTACATTATCACCATTGCCTGGGCCCTCTACTACCTCTTCAACTCCTTCAGAGAGGTAGGTGACATCACTACACTAGAAAGCAGTAGGCCAGTCAAATCAAATCAACATTTACTGGTCACATGCACACGGTACAGTGAAATGCTTGCTAACTCTCCTCAACAATGCAGGAAAACATCTGTCCCAGATCTGTTCCTGCTGTCTTGCCAACTTTATTTAAAAAAACAAATATTTCACCTTTATTTAACCAGGTAGGCCAGTTGAGAACAAGTTCTCATTTACAACTGCGACCTGGCCAAGATAAAGCAAAGCAGTGCGACAAAAACAACAACACAGAGTTGCACATAAACAAATGTACAGTCAATAACACAAAATAAAGAAAAATAGAAAAATCTATGTACAATGTGTGCAAATGTAGAAGAGTAGGGAGGTATGCAATGAATAGGCCATAGAGGCAAACATAATTACAATGTAGCATTAATACTGGAGTGATAGATGATGATGTGCAAGTAGAGATACTGGGGTGCAAAAGAGTAAGAGGGTAAGTAATAATATGGGGATGAGGTAGTTGGGTGCGCTATTTACAGATTGGCTGTGTACAGGTACAGCGATTTGTAAGCTGCGGCCAAAGGAGGTGTTGGCTTTGGGGATGACCAGTGAAATATACCTGCTGGAGCGCGTGCTACGGGTGGGTGTTGCTATGGTGACCAGTGAGATGAGATAAGGCGGGGCTTTACCTAGCATAGACTTATAGATGACCTGAAGCCAGTGGGTTTGGCAACGAATATATAGCAAGGACCAGCCAACGAGAGCATACAGGTCGCAGTGGTGGGTAGTATATGTGGCTTCAGTGACAAAACGAATGGCACTGTGATAGACTACATCCAATTTGCTGAGTAGAGTGTTGGAGGCTATTTTGTAAACGACATCGCCGAAGTCAAGGATCGGTAGGATAGTCAGGTTTACAAGGGTATGTTTGGCAGCATGAGGGAAGGAGGCTTTGTTGCGAAATAGGAAGCCGATTCTAGATTTAATTTTGGATTGGAGATGCTTAATGTGAGTCTGGAAGGAGAGTTTACAGTCTAACCAGACACCTAGGTATTTATAGTTGCCCACATATTCTAACTTCAACGGGCATTGACTCCTATGGTCATAGCCTGGTTCCATATCTGTTTGTGCCCTGTTGCCGACTCAGCAGAAAGCACAAACAAATCTGGAACCAGGCTATGGAATAAGCAGTCAATAAATTGAATAGTTTATTGTCCTTCAAGGAGTATATTCTTTGCCGTGACTTCATAGCTTAACTATGTGACCTGACCAGAAATCAGTGTGGGTTGAATACTTTATAGACTATAATTAACAAATGCTCTAAGAAATATGCAGGCCTTAGTCAGACTTAGTCAATAGAGTTACTGAGTAGTTCACTTAATAGTGTTCTCACACCTGTTCACTGTGGCTGTTCATTTTGTTCCACACAAAGACCTGAGACAGAGTTATTATATCTGTACAGACAGTCTCCATCACCACTCTTCTCACACCAGACAGGAGCACAAAGAGATGGGTCAGGGGTGTGCGGAGAGAGAGAGAGAGAGAGAGAGAGAGAGGCAGTTGGAGGTAGAGAGAGAAAGAGAGCTGGAGGTAGAAAGAGAGAGGGAGGGGGGAGAGGGAGGGAGACAGGAGAGAGAGAGAGAGGCACAATTAGACCCAACCAAATCATGAGAAAACAAAAAGATAATTACTTAACACATTGGAAAGAATTAACAAAAAAACAGAGCAAACTAGAATGCTATTTGGCCCTACACAGAGAGTACACAGTGGCAGAATACCTGACCACTGTGACTGACCCAAAATTAAGGAAAGCTTTGACTATGTACAGACTCAGTGAGCATAGCCTTGCTATTGAGAAAGGTCGCCGTAGGCAGACATGGCTCTCAAGAGAAGACAGGCTATGTGCTCACTGCCCACAAAATGAGGTGGAAACTGAGCTGCACTTCCTAACCTCCTGCCCAATGTATGACCATATTAGAGAGACATATTTCCCTCAGATTACACAGATCCACAAAGAATTCGAAAACAAATCCAATCCCATATCTACTGGGTGAAATTCCACAGTGTGCCATCACAGCAGCAAGATTTGTGACCTGTTGCCACGAGAAAAGGGCAACCAGTGAAGAACAAACACCATTGTAAATACAACCCATATTTATGCTTATTTATTTTATATTGTGTTTACTGTTAATTTTTGTTGTTTTTCACTTTATATATTCACTTTGTATGTTGTCTACCTCACTTGCTTTGGCAATGTTAACACATGTTTCCCATGCCAATAAAGCACTTGAATTGAATTGAATTTAAATTGAGAGGCAGTTGGAGGTAGAGAGAGAAAGAGAGATGGAGGTAGAAAGAGAGAGGGAGGGGGGATAGGGAGGAAGAGACAGGAGAGAGAGAGAGAGCTGGAGGTAGAAAGAGAGAGAGAGAGAGAGAGAGAGAGAGAGAGAGAGAGAGAGAGAGAGAGAGAGAGCTGGAGGTAGAAAGAGAGAGAGAGAGAGAGAGAGAGAGAGAGAGAGAGAGAGAGAGAGAGAGAGAGAGCTGGAGGTAGAAAGAGAGAGGGAGGGGGGAGACAGGAGGGAGGGGGAGAGGGAGGGAGACAGGAGAGAGAGAGAAGTCATCACTGAAATGAAGCAGACAATCTGAGACACTAAGAGCTTTCCACTCAGAAGTGGTGAATAAATACATATATGATGATGGTGATGACCTGCGAACAGGAAATCAAATAAAATGGTTCTAAGCACAGAGTGTACCTGAGACTCCATTATGGGTTATTTCATCTCGATTAAATGAGATGTCATTTGGTCCGTCAACGGGAGATTGGTGTTTTTAGTGGTTTGTAGTTTTTTACATATAGCTTACAGTAACATAAATGAATGAACATGCTATTATGTTCTTTGACCTTACCCAAGACCTTCATAAATATAACCAAAGGCTTGATTGAAGCAATAGTGCAGCAATTAGATACAAGGTGGAAAGACCTTTAGTTTCTACATGACAATGAAAACCCTGCATCCATTGACCTCAATTCAAATGACTCTATTTTCTTGTGAGGGAGCTTGTTGTGTGGAATGGTTCCTAGGGAGCTTGTTGTGTGGAATGGTTCCTAGGGAGCTTGTTGTGTGGAATGGTTCCTAGGGAGCTTGTTGTGTGGAATGGTTCCTAGGGAGCTTGTTGTGTGGAATGGTTCCTAGGGAGCTTGTTGTGTGGAATGGTTCCTAGGGAGCTTGTTGTGTGGAATGGTTCCTAGGGAGCTTGTTGTGTGGAATGGTTCCTAGGGAGCTTGTTGTGTGGAATGGTTCCTAGGGAGCTTGTTGTGTGGAATGGTTCCTAGGGAGCTTGTTGTGTGGAATGGTTCCTAGGGAGCTTGTTGTGTGGAATGGTTCCTAGGGAGCTTGTTGTGTGGAATGGTTCCTAGGGAGCTTGTTGTGTGGAATGGTTCCTAGGGAGCTTGTTGTGTGGAATGGTTCCTAGGGAGCTTGTTGTGTGGAATGGTTCCTAGGGAGCTTGTTGTGTGGAATGGTTCCTAGGGAGCTTGTTGTGTGGAATGGTTCCTAGGGAGCTTGTTGTGTGGAATGGTTCCTAGGGAGCTTGTTGTGTGGAATGGTTCCTAGGGAGCTTGTTGTGTGGAATGGTTCCTAGGGAGCTTGTTGTGTGGAATGGTTCCTAGGGAGCTTGTTGTGTGGAATGGTTCCTAGGGAGCTTGTTGTGTGGAATGGTTCCTAGGGAGCTTGTTGTGTGGAATGGTTCCTAGGGAGCTTGTTGTGTGGAATGGTTCCTAGGGAGCTTGTTGTGTGGAATGGTTCCTAGGGAGCTTGTTGTGTGGAATGGTTCCTAGGGAGCTTGTTGTGTGGAATGGTTCCTAGGGAGCTTGTTGTGTGGAATGGTTCCTAGGGAGCTTGTTGTGTGGAATGGTTCCTAGGGAGCTTGTTGTGTGGAATGGTTCCTAGGGAGCTTGTTGTGTGGAATGGTTCCTAGGGAGCTTGTTGTGTGGAATGGTTCCTAGGGAGCTTGTTGTGTGGAATGGTTCCTAGGGAGCTTGTTGTGTGGAATGGTTCCTAGGGAGCTTGTTGTGTGGAATGGTTCCTAGGGAGCTTGTTGTATGGAATGGTTCCTAGGGAGCTTGTTGTATGGAATGGTTCCTAGGGAGCTTGTTGTATGGAATGGTTCCTAGGGAGCTTGTTGTGTGGAATGGTTCCTAGGGAGCTTGTTGTGTGGAATGGTTCCTAGGGAGCTTGTTGTATGGAATGGTTCCTAGGGAGCTTGTTGTGTGGAATGGTTCCTAGGGAGCTTGTTGTGTGGAATGGTTCCTAGGGAGCTTGTTGTGTGGAATGGTTCCTAGGGAGCTTGTTGTGTGGAATGGTTCCTAGGGAGCTTGTTGTGTGGAATGGTTCCTAGGGAGCTTGTTGTGTGGAATGGTTCCTAGGGAGCTTGTTGTGTGGAATGGTTCCTAGGGAGCTTGTTGTGTGGAATGGTTCCTAGGGAGCTTGTTGTGTGGAATGGTTCCTAGGGAGCTTGTTGTGTGGAATGGTTCCTAGGGAGCTTGTTGTGTGGAATGGTTCCTAGGGAGCTTGTTGTGTGGAATGGTTCCTAGGGAGCTTGTTGTGTGGAATGGTTCCTAGGGAGCTTGTTGTGTGGAATGGTTCCTAGGGAGCTTGTTGTATGGAATGGTTCCTATGACAAACAAAAAGCACATACAAATAAATACAAGCAGGCAGTAGAGGACAGGACAAAGGTGACACGAGTTGCTCACTCCATCAAAACACATCATAGATTCCTACCATAATAGCCTCCTGTACCAGCCAGCTCTGAGCCTGGGGAGGAGGCTACTAGCATACATCATTGATTACTACCCTACTGTATGAGTTAAATAGCTCTCTGCTCTCCACTGTTCTCCATTATGCAATGGACAATGCTAATGCATGTTGGTGTTAAAGTTATGTCTGTCTGTCTGTCTTTCTGTTCCCACCCTCAACTCCTTGTTCTCGTCTCTCTTTGTCTTCCTCTTTGTCTCTTTGGATGATTTCTTTCTCCCCCTCTGTCTCTCCATCTCCATCTCTCTCCATCCATCTCTGTCTCTGTCTCTCTCTAGGATTTGCCGTGGGAGGGTTGTGATAACCCGTGGAACACAGAGAAGTGTTTCTCCAACTACAGTTTGACAGACACTACCAACCTCACCAGTGCCGTCACTGAGTTCTGGGAGTACGTCAAATCATTTATTTTAACACTTGAATTGTGGGGTTTCTGATGGTTTTTCATTTTACATCTAGCCTACATTAACATCAATTAATGAAAACGCTATTATGTTCTTTGAACAAAAACATTCATATACTAATGACCTTCATAAATATAACCAAAGGCTTGTTTTCCCGATACATACATGACATGTATTTATTAGACTGTTAGAATGTTGATGTCCAAAAGACACGTCATTGGCTGGAAGTGGGGTCCCTGGAGGCCAGGCATTTCTAGTGCTTCTATCATTTTTCACTGATTCATGTGAAAAGCATGGTGTCAAAGGTGGAAAATGTGTGTGTGTGCATATTAAACGTGGGTGTGGGTGACCTGAGAGTGTGCGTAACTGTTTGTTTGTGAGAATGTCCTGTCTGTCTGTATGGTGAAGTGATCATGTGTGTGTATAACATGTCTGAAAGTATGTATGCATGTGTCTGTGTGATCCAGGTGTGTGTGACTGCACTGATCGGTGTGTGTGTGACTGCACTGACCGTTATGTGTGTGTGTGTCTGCCAGGCGGAACATGCACCAGCTGTCCAGTGGTCTGGAGGAGCCTGGTGAAGTGCGCTGGCCCCTGGCTGGAACTCTGGCTCTGTCCTGGATCCTGGTCTACTTCTCTATCTGGAAAGGAGTGGAGTGGACAGGGAAGGTCAGCCCTGCTCTTATTATTACACTCTCTCTCTTTTTGCCTTCTCTCTTTCCTTTCATGTCTCTTCCTCTCTCTTTTTGCCTTCTCTCTTTCCTTTCATGTCTCTTCCTCTCTCTCTTTTTGCCTTCTCTCTTTCCTTTCATGTCTCTTCCTCTCTCTCTTTTTGCCTTCTCTCTTTCCTTTCATGTCTCTTCCTCTCTCTCTTTTTGCCTTCTCTCTTTCCTTTCATGTCTCTTCCTCTCTCTCTTTTTCTGTCTTGGTGCTTTCGTCTCGGTCTCTCTCTTTCTGTCTCCTTATGTCTGGGTGTCTCTCTCTCTCTGCCACTCCATGTGGCACATCTCCATCTCTCTCTCTCTCTCCCTCTGGCACATCTCTCTCACTCTCTCTCCCTCTGGCACATCTCTCTCTCTCTGGCACATCTTTCTCTCTCGCTCTCTCAATTCAATTCAATTCAATTCAAGGGCTTTATTGGCATGGGAAACATGTGTTAACATTGCCAAAGCAAGTGAGGTAGATAATATATAAAGTGAATATATAAAGTGAAATAAACAATACAAATTAACAGTAAACATTACACATACAGAAGTTTCGAAACAATAAAGACATTACAAATGTCATATTATGAATATATATACAGTGTTTTAACAATGTACAAATGGTAAAGGACACAAGATAAAATAAATAAGCATAAATATGGGTTGTATTTACAATGGTGTGTGTTCTTCACTGGTTGCCCTTTTCTCGTGGCAACAGGTCACAAATCTTGCTGCTGTGATGGATTTGTTTTCGAATTCTTTGTGGATCTGTGTAATCTGAGGGAAATATGTCTCTCTACTATGGTCATACATTGGGCAGGAGGTTAGGAAGTGCAGCTCAGTTTCCACCTCATTTTGTGGGCAGTGAACACATAGCCTGTCTTCTCTTGAGAGCCATGTCTGCCTACGGCGGCCTTTCTCAATAGCAAGGCTATGCTCACTGAGTCTGTACATAGTCAAAGCTTTCCTTAATTTTGGGTCAGTCACAGTGGTCAGGTATTCTGCCGCTGTGTACTCTCTGTGTAGGGCGAAATAGCATTCTAGTTTGCTCTGTTTTTTTGTTAATTCTTTCCAATGTGTCAAGTAATTATCTTTTTGTTTTCTCATGATTTGGTTGGGTCTAATTGTGCTGCTGTCACCTACAGAGAGATGAACCTGGAGAAGAGTCCCCTAAGCAAGCTGGTCCTGGGGCTCTGTTCACAAACACACCCTACAGAGCCCCAGGACCAGCTTGCTTAGGGGACTCTTCTCCAGGTTCATCTCTCTGTAGGTGATGGCTTTGTTGTGGAAGGTTTGGGAATCGCTTCCTTTTAAGTGGTTATAGAATTTAACGGCTCTTTTCTGGATTTTGATAATTAGTGGGACTACCAGCTCTCTGTAACCTAGAGGGCAACCAGTGGGTCCATCTCCTCTATACCAGGTTTCTTGCAGGATGACAATGTCTGTATTACCGATTTCTTTGGTGAAGTCTGGGTTTCTGCTCTTTAGGCCAAAGGCAGATGACCTCAGGCCATGGATATTCCAGGATGATATAGTGAAGGCTTTTTGTTCTATAGAGTGTCCAATATTGTTGGTTGTGGTTTGTCCTCAGGCCAGTAAGTGTGAGCAGAGCCTGCTGAGCATCTGGTACATGCCATTGGCTTGGGCGAGTGTGAGAGTGGAGGTTGGGACTGTTTTCCCGCTCACTACCTGGGCGTATAAGTGGCTTCCATGTTGAGGCCCTCTTTGCGGGGGTGGGGTGCATGGGGTGGGCAGGAGTGGCATAGGTCTGATCTGAGGGGCCTAAATGGGGTGTGGGCATGGTTGACGTGGGGGGGTGTTGATTGGTTGGGGTGGGGGTGTGGATGTGTCTGGGGGTGCTGTGGTCTGGATGTAATTCCTCTTGGCGTGGGTCCTCTATGTGTAGGTCCAGGGGGGGGGGGGTCCTGCAGGTCTGGGAGGGTGTCTCGCTGGTCTGGGTGGGGTGTCTATTGATCTGTTGCTCCTGTGTGAAGTGTTGGGGATACGTTTGAGAGCGATGTCCTTTAGAGTTCGGGCAAACGTGGCACTGCTGCCTTGTAGAGGTGGACCTGGTCATAGAGGCTGTTCAAGTCCAGGGTGGAGTGGTGGGCCAGGAAAACATTTGGTTTTGAGGCACAGTCACGAGAAATACTTGCGTTTACCCGCTGTATTGTGGCAGGGTGGAAGTCTTTTCGTGGTAGCAGGGCGGAGATAACCACTTGTGCGTTGGGGAAAGTAGAAGAAGCCTTTTCAATCACTCCCTTCAGTGCTGCGGCCACCCTTTCCTGCTGTGCTCTCAGGTCGTTTGTGCCTGTGTGTATTATTATGTGGCTAGGTGAGCCTAGTTGGTCCTCAGACAGAAGGTCTAGGGTACGCTGGGTGTTTGGACACCAGAGTTTAGACACACTGTGTTTGGGAAAAAAATGTTTTTCTTCTATATATTTCCCATTTGATAAGTAGTACAATCTGTGTCTTGTGTTTGTCCTCAGTGGGTGTGGGGGGGTTGTCAGAAGGGCTATCAGGGTGGCTGACAGGGGGGGTGCTCAGAGGGGGTGAGAGCCGCTGGGCTTGGGGTTCTTCATTTGTCTGTTCTGCTGCGATGTCGACTCTATGGTCAGGGTCTGGTGTGGACTGTTCTGCTGTGGTGTCGAGACTTTTGTCGGGTGCTGAGGTGGGCTGTTCTGCTGGCTTCTCTGTGGGGGTGGCCACCTCTCTACTGGGTTGTTCTCTGTCACACGCCGTCCCCCTAAACCTCTACTCCATCCCCCTCAATCTCTCCTCCACCAGCAGTCTGATCCTCTCCTCTAGTGCTCTGTTCTTCTCTTGATCCTGCTCTTTCTCCTGTTGAAGTTGTCTCACCACTGTCCAGAGTGCAGATATGTCTCTCTCCAACTCCAGCATTCCGGGTCTGGTTAAGGGGGTGTTGTTGTGCTGGACTGTTGTCTGGGTCTGTGCTGACTGAAGTGTAATCACCTGCTGTTCCAGCTCCACCTGCCTTACCTCCAGCTGGGTGAATTTGTCCTTCATTTCAATGAGGGAGTGGTAATCTGTGCTGGGAGGTTGACTCTCCCCTGGGGGCTGCTTGTCTGTGGGGTTACATAATGAAGAGGTCTGGTCTGACCCGCTCGGGGTGGGGGTATCTTTATCAAGGGAGAGCTTCTCCTGCTGGGCTAATTCTAATTCTTTAGGTGAAAGTCCAGCTGAAACTGTTTGGGGTTACCTTCTCTCTCTCTTGCAAAAGGTATTTAATGAAAAAACTCTCGTCACCTGTAAGACACATCAACCACAATACAATTGATATAATGTCTAAATCCATTTCAGCATCATCATATACAATAGTTAAATCCTGAAACATGCATCAGATCACAGCCTCCTCCATAACGGTAACCTGGCAAAAAAATACCTTAACAACTGTGTCGAGTTAGGGGGTGTTAAATTAACGCTCACTTTTTAAGAAAATAAATGTATGAGCAAGGAACACATCTTCGCATTCTGCTCCGAGGGTAATTGGAATTTAATGTGAACTGCACAAAGCAGAAAATTAACTCCCCCAAGGCCCTGGCCTTGATGGAATTTACCAATTAAACACAATCATTATTTGACAAACGTTCACAGATCTCTGTCAGGAGAGGAAGGCGAGCAGGAAGTAGAATGTTTCAGTCCCTAGTGGGGAATGTTTCAGTCTGCTCATGTACCATTGAGGCTGGAAGTTAACCTTCATCTGGGATTTTTAGTTAGTCAACTACCCACCTTTTCACTCCTCACCAATACACCATGTCTGTTATTCAGGTGGTCTATTTCTCTGTCTCCTATCTGTTATTCAGGTGGTCTATTTCTCTGTCTCCTATCTGTTATTCAGGTGGTCTATTTCTCTGTCTCCTATCTGTTATTCAGGTGGTCTATTTCTCTGTCTCCTATCTGTTATTCAGGTGGTCTATTTCTCTGTCTCCTATCTGTTATTCAGGTGGTCTATTTCTCTGTCTCCTATCTGTTATTCAGGTGGTCTATTTCTCTGTCTCCTATCTGTTATTCAGGTGGTCTATTTCTCTGTCTCCTATCTGTTATTCAGGTGGTCTATTTCTCTGTCCCCTATCTGTTATTCAGGTGGTCTATTTCTCTGTCTCCTATCTGTTATTCAGGTGGTCTATTTCTCTGTCTCCTATCTGTTATTCAGGTGGTCTATTTCTCTGTCTCCTATCTGTTATTCAGGTGGTCTATTTCTCTGTCTCCTATCTGTTATTCAGGTGGTCTATTTCTCTGTCCCCTATCTGTTATTCAGGTGGTCTATTTCTCTGTCTCCTATCTGTTATTCAGGTGGTCTATTTCTCTGTCCCCTATCTGTTATTCAGGTGGTCTATTTCTCTGTCTCCTATCTGTTATTCAGGTGGTCTATTTCTCTGTCCCCTATCTGTTATTCAGGTGGTCTATTTCTCTGTCTCCTATCTGTTATTCAGGTGGTCTATTTCTCTGTCTCCTATCTGTTATTCAGGTGGTCTATTTCTCTGTCTCCTATCTGTTATTCAGGTGGTCTATTTCTCTGTCCCTATCTGTTATTCAGGTGGTCTATTTCTCTGTCCCCTATCTGTTATTCAGGTGGTCTATTTCTCTGTCCCCTATCTGTTATTCAGGTGGTCTATTTCTCTGTCCCCTATCTGTTATTCAGGTGGTCTATTTCTCTGTCTCCTATCTGTTATTCAGGTGGTCTATTTCTCTGTCTCCTATCTGTTATTCAGGTGGTCTATTTCTCCGCCACGTACCCCTACTTCATGCTGTTCATCCTGTTTTTTCGTGGGGTCACTCTCCCCGGGGCCAAGGAGGGCATCCTTTTCTACATCACCCCCGACTTCAACAAACTCCTCAAGTCTGAGGTACGGTGGCCCCTAAGAGTCACACACTCACAGACCATATGCCTATGCACACACTGAAATGTCAACAGGAAAAATAAGATATGTTTAATGTCTTGAAAACTGTCCTTAAAAAATGTGTGTGTGTGTTTGTCTGACTACTCTCCCAGGTGTGGCTGGACGCTGCCACTCAGATCTTCTTCTCCTATGGACTGGGTCTGGGTTCGCTCATCGCCTTGGGAAGCTACAACTCCTTCAACAACGACGTGTACAGGTAAACAACCCCCACAGCCTCTCCTTTATGCCTTATGCCCCTGTTAGTGACCCACTGGTTTCAAACCTGGGTCTCATGTGTGCATCAAGAATGAGCTAAAGCCTGTGCATTTTCTCAGGGAGCTAACGCACATCTTCAGGTAAGGCTCATCAAACCACCTCTGTTACATGTTAAAAACCTAGATGATGGAACCCTTCTATTTGCTTTGATTCTATACTTCTGGGTTCCACTCCCTCTTTCCTCTATTTACTTTGATTCTATACTTCTGGGTTCCACTCCCTCTTTCCTCTATTTGCTTTGATTCTATACTTCTGGGTTCCACTCCCTCTTTCCTCTATTTACTTTGATTCTATACTTCTGGGTTCTAATCCCTCTTTCCTCTATTTACTTTGATTCTATACTTCTGGGTTCCACTCCCTCTTTCCTCTATTTACTTTGATTCTATACTTCTGGGTTCTAATCCCTCTTTCCTCTATTTACTTTGATTCTATACTTCTGGGTTCCACTCCCTCTTTCCTCTATTTGCTTTGATTCTATACTTCTGGGTTCCACTCCCTCTTTCCTCTATTTACTTTGATTCTATACTTCTGGGTTCTAATCCCTCTTTCCTCTATTTACTTTGATTCTATACTTCTGGGTTCCACTCCCTCTTTCCTCTATTTACTTTGATTCTATACTTCTGGGTTCTAATCCCTCTTTCCTCTATTTACTTTGATTCTATACTTCTGGGTTCTAATCCCTCTTTCCTCTATTTACTTTGATTCTATACTTCTGGGTTCCACTCCCTCTTTCCTCTATTTGCTTTGAATCTATACTTCTGGGTTCCACTCCCTCTTTCCTCTATTTGCTTTGAATCTATACTTCTGGGTTCCACTCCCTCTTTCCTCTATTTGCTTTGAATCTATACTTCTGGGTTCCACTCCCTCTTTCCTCTATTTACTTTGATTCTATACTTCTGGGTTCCACTCCCTCTTTCCTCTATTTGCTTTGATTCTATACTTCTGGGTTCCACTCCCTCTTTCCTCTATTTACTTTGATTCTATACTTCTGGGTTCCACTCCCTCTTTCCTCTATTTGCTTTGAATCTATACTTCTGGGTTCCACTCCTTCTTTCCTCTATTTGCTTTGATTCTATACTTCTGGGTTCTAATCCCTCTTTCTTCTATTTACTTTAATTTGTTCTGTCCTTTTCTTGTTCCTTTCTTCCGTGGTGTTCCATTATAGTGTCCTGTCTACTTACCAATACCAAGCATGGGTTGTGTTTTCTTCTCCTGTCAGGGACTCCCTCATCGTGTGCTGTATAAACTCCTTCACCAGCATGTTTGCGGGCTTCGTCATCTTCTCCATTGTGGGCTTCATGTCGTACATCACCAAGAAGCCTGTCCAGGAACTAGCTGCCTCCGGTACAGTGCAGTTAGCTCACCCTCCTGCAGCATTCACTGTTGCTGACGTCGAAGTCAGCTGTTCCTGATTAACACTACAGAGTCAAACCGAGCTGTACTGACCTGGTCTAAATATACATCCACTATAGTTTCTGAAACAGTGCTGGAAAGGACAATGTCTAAATAAAATATAGAGTATGTTCAGACTCTTTAGCTGGGGAGTCAAACTCATTCCATGGAGGACTAATGTCTGTGTGATTCTGGTTTTTCCTTTCAATTAAGACCTAGACAACCAAGGGAGTGGAGGTCATTACTAATTAGTGACATTAATTAATCAATTAAGTACAAGGGAGGAGGGAAAACCCGCAGACACTCAGCCCTCCGTGGAATGAGTTTGACACATTTACTATAGGTTCACTGGTTATCTTCTTCTTGATACAGTAAAAGTAATGAATTGATTAATGCCACTGATTGGCCACAGACTCCACTCAACTTGTGCCAGAGGGTCTGAATTAGTCCCTGATTAGAGGGGAAGAATTCAAATCAGCAGCACTTCTTCTGACATAAGATTAAAGGGGTAATAGTGCTCATAATCAACTCATCAATTGAAAAATGAAGCCAAGTAATGATTGGTTTCTTAGATACATGTAAGATACAATACATGAAGGAAGTAAAACCTATGCTTTTTATTCAACAGAAGAGATTTCATATGGCACAATTATTACCATGGTGTGCATTACTGTGTCCATTTGAGGTGTGCAGTGAAGTGTGATTATGCAATGTGGGCTGAGGCTCAATGATGTGGTTTGGTGTCTAACTCAAGGCCCAGATTTAGCTCACTGTGTTTGGTGTGGTGTCTAACTCAAGGCCCAGGCTTGGCGTTCTTGGCCTACCCCCAGGCTGTGACTCAGCTGCCCATGTCCTCCCTGTGGGCCATCCTGTTCTTCTCCATGCTGATGATGCTGGGGCTAGACAGCCAGGTGAGGATCCCACCTAGAGTCACCTGGCACCCAGATAACTAGGAAGGGAAGAGAGGTGTTAGTGGTGAGAACCAGACAGACAACAGACAAGCCAACGGTACAGTTCATTACAGCAGAACAAAGAGAATAACAGAACGGCAGGTAGATATGTTACAAGTGGCTTGTTGCTACTGAGTAGACATTACATAGAATTACCACTGTTATTTTCATTTTCAACAGAAGCGTCCAGGTGGCCCTGCAGAAGTTGGTAGCCTGTTAGTGTTCTCTGGTGCAAGACCTGAGTGAGCCAACGTGTGTGTGTGTGTGTGTTAACCTGTGTGCTCTGCCTGTAGTTCTGTACTGTGGAGGGCTTCGTCACAGCTCTGATGGATGAGTTCCCCATGGTGCTGAGGAAGAGGAAGAAGGTCTTTATCCTCGGCGTCTGTCTAATCTCCTTCCTCATCGGCTTCTCCAACATTACACAGGTAACAGAGTGTGTGTGTGTGTGTGTGTGTGTGTGTGTGTGTGTGTGTGTGTGTGTGTGTAGGCTTTTAACAACCCTCTATGGCTGCTTCCCCAGGGTGGTCTGTACGTCTTCAAGCTGTTTGATTACTACTCTGCCAGCGGGATGTGCCTCCTCTTCCTCGTCTTCTTCGAAACCGTCTCGATTTCCTGGTTCTATGGTAGGACACAGTAAGCTTCTGTACCTTTAGGAAAATATAGGATCTATCATTGTTGTTTTCTACAAGCATATACATCCTGTTTAAACATGTACAGTTAATACTAGTCTCTTTACATACACAAGGAAACCAGCAGGATCAACCATTATAAAATCACATAAAAGAAGTATGTAAAAGTACCCTAAACATGATGACAGACTGACCATGGAGAACACTAAACATGATGACAGACTGACCATGGAGAACACTAAACATGATGACAGACTGACCATGGAGAACACTAAACATGATGACAGACTGACCATGGAGAACACTAAACATGATGACAGACTGACCATGGAGAACACTAAACATGATGACAGACTGACCATGGAGAACACTAAACATGATGACAGACTGACCATGGAGAACACTAAACATGATGACAGACTGACCATGGAGAACACTAAACATGATGACAGACTGACCATGGAGAACACTAAACATGATGACAGACTGACCATGGAGAACACTAAACATGATGACAGACTAACCATAGAGAACACTAAACATGATGACAGACTAACCATAGAGAACACTAAACATGATGCCAGACTGACCATGGAGAACACTAAACATGATGACAGACTGACCATGGAGAACACTAAACATGATGACAGACTAACCATGGAGAACACTAAACATGATGACAGACTAACCATGGAGAACACTAAACATGATGACAGACTAACCATGGAGAACACTAAACATGATGACAGACTAACCATGGAGAACACTAAACATGATGACAGACTGACCATGGAGAACACTAAACATGATGACAGACTGACCATGGAGAACACTAAACATGATGACAGACTGACCATGGAGAACACTAAACATGATGACAGACTGACCATGGAGAACACTAAACATGATGACAGACTAACCATGGAGAACACTAAACATAAGAACAGACTGACCATGGAGAACACTAAACATGATGACAGACTGACCATGGAGAACACTAAACATGATGACAGACTGACCATGGAGCACACTAAACATGATGACAGACTAACCATAGAGAACACTAAACATGATGACAGACTAACCATAGAGAACACTAAACATGATGACAGACTAACCATAGAGAACACTAAACATGATGACAGACTAACCATAGAGAACACTAAACATGATGACAGACTAACCATGGAGAACACTAAACATAAGAACAGACTGACCATGGAGAACACTAAACATGATGACAGACTGACCATGGAGAACACTAAACATGATGACAGACTGACCATGGAGAACACTAAACATGATGAGGGACTAACCATAGAGAACACTAAACATGATGACAGACTGACCATGGAGAACACTAAACATGATGACAGACTGACCATGGAGAACACTAAACATGATGCCAGACTGACCATGGAGAACACTAAACATGATGACAGACTGACCATGGAGAACACTAAACATGATGACAGACTGACCATGGAGAACACTAAACATGATGACAGACTAACCATAGAGAACACTAAACATGAAGACAGACTGACCATGGAGAACACTAAACATGATGACAGACTGACCATGGAGAACACTAAACATGATGCCAGACTGACCATGGAGAGCACTAAACATGATGACAGACTGACCATGGAGAACACTAAACATGATGACAGACCGACCATGGAGAACACTAAACATGATGACAGACTGACCATGGAGAACACTAAACATGATGACAGACTGACCATGGAGAACACTAAACATGATGACAGACTGACCATGGAGAACACTAAACATAAGAACAGTGTCATGTTCGTCGAAATGGGTAGACCAAGGCGCAGCGTGCGTAGAGTTCCACATATTTTAATAAATCGAAACTCCACACAAAACAATAACGCACAAACGAACCGTGACGCTAACAGTGCTACTAGGCAACTATACATAGCCAAGATCCCACAAATCACAAATGAGGAAATGGCTGCCTAAATATGATCCCCAATCAGAGACAACGATAAACAGCTGTCTCTGATTGGGAACCATACCAGGCCAACATAGACAAACAAATCACCTAGATGACCCACCCTAGTCACTATCACGCCCCAACCAACATAGAGAATAAACAGCTTTCTATGGTCAGGGTGTGACAAACAGACTGACCATGGAGAACACTAACCATGATGACAGACTGACCATGGAGAACACTAACCATGATGACATATACATTTATATGAAATAACACATATGGAATCATGTAGTAACCAAAAAAGTGTTAAACAAATCAAAACATATTTTAGATTTCAGATTCTTCAAAGTACCCACTCTTTGTCTTGATGACAGCTTTGCACACTCTTGGCATTCTCTCAACCAGCTTCACCTGGAATGCTTTTCCAATATTCTTCCAAGTTCCCACATATGCTGAGCACTTGTTGACTGCATTTCCTTTACTCTGCGGTCCAACTCATCCCAAACCATCTCAATTGGGTTGAGGTCAGGTGATTGTGGAGGCCAGGCCATCTGATGCAGCACTCCAGCACTCTCCTTCTTTGTCAAATAGCCCTTACACAGCCTGGAGGTGTGTTTTGGGTTATTGTCCTGTTGAAAATCAAATGATAGTCCCACTAAGGGTAAACCGGATGGGAAGGCGTATTGCTGCAGAATGCTGTGGTAGCCATGCTGGTTAGGTGTGCCGTGAATTCTAAATTAATCACAGACAGTGTCACCAGCAAAGCACCACCACACTTCCTCCTCCATGCTTCAGGGTGGGAACCACACATGCGGAGATCATACGTTCACCAACTCTGCGTCTCACAAAGACATGGCGGTTGGAACCAAAAATCTCAAATTTGGACTCATTAGGCGAAAGGACAGATTTCCACCGGTCTAATGCCCATTGCTCGTGTCTCTTGGCCCAAGCAAGTCTCTTCTTATTATTGTTGTCCTTTAGTAGTGGTTTCTTTGCAGCAATTCAACCATGAAGGCCTAATTCACATAGTCTCCTCTGAACAGTTGATGTTGAGATGTGTCTGTTACTTGAACTCTGTGAAAGATTTATTTGGGCTGCAATCTGAGGTGCAGTTAACTCTAACGAAGTTATGATCTGAAGCTGAGGTAACTATGGGTCTTCCTTTCCCGTGGCGGTCCTCATGAGAGCCAGTTTCATCATAGCGCTTGAGGCTTTTTGTGACTGCACTTGAAGAAACTTTCAATGTTCTTGATATTTTCCGGATTGACTGACCTTCATGTCTTAAAGCAACAATGCGCTGTCGTTTCCCTTTACTTATTTGAGCTGTTCTTGCCATAATATGGACTTGGTCTTTTACCGAACAGGGCTATCTTCTGTATACCACTCCTACCTTGTCACAACACAACTGATTGGCTCAAACGCATTAAGAAGGAAAGAAATTCCATAAATGTACTTGTAACAAGCATACCTGTAATTGAAATGTATTCCAGGTAACTACCTCACGAAGCTGGTTGAGAGAATCATCAAGGCAGCTTTGCACACTACTTTATATTTGAGATTCTACTTTAAAAATCTTAAATCTTAAATATATATAACACTTTTTTGGTTACTACATGTGTTATTTCATAGTTTGTCTTCACTATTATTCTACAATGTAGAAAATAGTAGGTTGTGTCCAAACCTTTGACTGGTACTGTATATATATATATACATACAGTTGAAGTCGGAAATATACATACACCTTAGCCAAATACATTTAAATTCAGTTTTTCACAATTCCTGACATTTAATCCGATGTAAAAATGCCCTGTCTTGGGTCAGTTAGGATCTTTTAAGAATGCGAATTGTCAGAATAATAGTAGTGTAAATTATTTATTTATCAGCATTTATTTCTTTCATCACATTCCCAGTGGGTCAGAAGTTTACATTCACTTAATTAGTGTTTGGTAGCACTGCCTTAAAATGGTTTAACTTGGGTTAAATGTTTCGGGTAGCCTTCCACAAGCTTCCCACAATATGTTGGGTGAATTTTGGCCCATTCCTCCTGACATAGCTAGTATAACTGAGTCAGGTTTGTAGGCCTCCTTGCTCGCACATGCTTTTTCAGTTCTGCCCACACATTTTCTATGGGATTGAGGTCAGGGTTTTGTGATGGCCACTCCAATACCTTGACTTTGTTGTCCTTAAGCCATTTTTTGTCGCAACTTTGGAAGTATGCTTGGGGTCATTGTCCATTTGGAATACCCATTTGCGACCAAGCTTTAACTTCCTGACTGATGTCTTGAGATGTTGCTTCAATATATCCACATAATTGTCCTGCCTCATGATGCCATCTATTTTGTGAAGTGCGCCAGTCCCTCCTGCAGCAAAGCCCCCCCACAACATGATGCTGCCACCCCCGTGCTTCATGGTTGGGATGGTGTTCTTTGGTTTACAAGCCTCCCCCTTTTTCCTCCAAACATAACGATGGTCATTATGGCCAAACAGTTCTGTTTTTGTTTCATCAGACCAGAGGACATTTCTCCAAAAAGTACGATCTTTGTCCCCATGTGCAGTTGAAACCGTAGTCTGGACTTTTATGGCGGTTTTGGAGAAGTGGCTTCTTCCTTGCCGAGTGGCCTTTCAGGTTATATCGATATAGGACTCGTTTGTTCTGGGATTGATTTGCACATTTTGCACCAAAGTACGTTCATCTCTAGGAGACAGAACGCGTCTCCTTCCTGACCGGTACGATGGCTGTGTGGCCCCATGGTGTTTATACTTGCGTACTATTGTTTGTACAGATGAACGTGGTACCTTCAGGTGTTTGGAATTGCTCCCAAAGAGGTCTTGGCTGATTTCTTTTAATTTTCCCATGATGTCAAGCAAAGAGGCACTGAGTTTGAAGGTAGACCTTGAAATACTTCCACAGGTACACCTCCAATTTACTCAAATGATGTCAATTAGCCTATCAGAAGCTTCTAAAAAGCTGTTTAAAGGCACAGTCAACTTAGTGTATGTAAACTTCTGACCCGCTGGAATTGTGATACAGTGAAATACTCTGTCTGTAAACAATTGTTGTAAATATTACGTGTGCCATGCACAAGTAGATGTCTTAACCAACTTGCCAAAACTATAGTTTGTTAACAAGAAATTTGTGGAGTGGTTGAAAAACTGGTTTTTATGACTCCAACCTAAGTGTAAACTTTCGACTTCAACTGTACATCTTTTAAAAATATATTTTCCTTTATCATTTTCCACTAACCCGGTCATGCCAAAGTTGACAAAGTCTCTTGATGAGGGAGTTGGGGCCCATGAGCATGATCTCAGTATTGTTGTAATTTACTTTTAAAAGGTTATTGCTCAAGTTTTTACTTCACTGAGTAAGTCAACAACAGCTGGCTGCCTAGCTAACTCAAAAGCATATCAACAGTCCCACTTGGGATATAGCCTACAGTTAAAATTTAGGCTGTCTTGACATATAACCTATAAATCGTCACCTGTGTAGTTTGTTCAATGCTCTCTCTCTTCTCTTTCTCTCTGTCTTCTCTCTCTCTCTCTCTCTCTCTCTTCTCTCTCTCTCTCTGTCTTAGGAGCTGATAAGTTCTATGGGGACATTGAAGAGATGATCGGCTATCGGCCCTGCGGCTGGTGGAAGCTCTGCTGGAAGTTCTTTACTCCGGCAATCTGCCTGGTAACTGCCATTTCCATTCAGGCTTCTCATTGGCTTTCAATGTGTTTAAATCCTCAGGGAAATCATACTTAACCCTGTATCTCAGAAACGCTGGTTGGGTCCCAAATGGCATCCTATTTCCTATATAGGGCATAATGTATACATTTTTTCAGCTTCCAGGGATTTTGTACAGATCCTTGCAACATGGGGCCGTGCTTTATCATGCTGAAAGATGAGGTGATGGCAGGTGATGAGTGGCTCGACAATGGGCCTCAGGATATCGTCACGGTATCTCTGTACATTCAAATTGCCATAGACAAAATGCAATTGTGTTCGTTGTCCGTTGCTTATGCCTGTCCATACTATAACCCCACCGCCACCATGGAGGACTCTGTTCACAACGTTGACATCAGCAAACTGCTTGCCCACTAGCAAACTGCTCGCCGACTTTCCCACACAATATATACATGGTCTGCGGTTGTGAGGCCAGTTGGACATACTGCCAAATTCCCTAAAATGACTTTGGTAGAGAAATCACCATTCAATTCTCTAGCAACAGCTCTGATGGACATTCCTGCAGCCAGCATGCCAATTGCACGCTCCCTTAAAACTTGAGATATCTGTGGCATTGTGTTGTGTGACAAAACTGCACATTTTAGAGTGTCTTTTACTGTCCCCAGCACAAGGTGCACCTGTGTAATGATCATGCTGTTTAATCAGCTTCTTGATAAGCCACACCTTTCAGGTGGATGGCTCTTGGCAAAGGAGAAATGCTCACTAACAGGCATGTAAATAAATTTGTGTACAAAAGTTGAGAGAAATATGTTTTTTGTGCGTATGGAAAGTTTCACTTTACATGTTGCGTTTATATTTTTGTTCAGTATACGTGTATTTTATTTTAATGGATTTTCTTTTACCATTTAGTACAAAACAAAAACACACACAAAAAAAATACAAAAAACAGCCAGACATGTGAAGTATTGCTATTTATCCAAAAGTGAAAATGCTGCCCCCTATACCTTAAGAAGTTAAGTAAGAAATGGGACAAGAATAGAACAACACTATGACAGATACAACACTACTCAGTGTTCACAATCAGTCTCTGTCCAGAATAAACCTGTGGAGGAGTTAGTCCTGAAAAAAGGCATGTAGTGCTGTATGTTTTCACAGTGGCCCATAGGGCTGTATCAATATGGGAAGATCAATGTTCTAGACATATCTATGGGCTGCTATCGTTATTCTGACTGTTTGACGAAGTACCACTCTCCCCTACTCAGTTAATCACTTACTATCTGGCCTTATTTAACCTATTTGGCTGAACTTATCTTTTCTGGCCGGCTGGCCGAACATGTCCTACCTGTCCGGACTGACTTGTGCTGTCTGGCCAACTTATCCTATCTGACTGGCTGGCCAAACTTGTCCAGGCTGATTTGTCTTACCTGACTGGCCAGATAGGACAAGAGATGGTCCTATCTGGCCGGCTTGTTTTATCTGGCCATCCATCAAACCTGTCCTATCTGGCTGGCATGCTGACTTGTCCCATTTTGTCAGCTTGTCCTATCTGGCCGGCATGCTGACTTGTCCCATTTTGTCAGCTTGTCCTATCTGGCCGGCATGCTGACTTGTCCCATTTTGTCAGCTTGTCCTATCTGGCCGGCATGCTGACTTGTCCCATTTTGTCCTATCTGGCCAGCATGCTGACTTGTCCCATTTTGTCAGCTTGTCCTATCTGGACAGCATGCTGACTTGTCCCATTTTGTCAGCTTGTCCTATCTGGCTGGCATGCTGACTTGTCCCATTTTGTCCTATCTGGCCAGCATGCTGACTTGTCCCATTTTGTCAGCTTGTCCTATCTGGCCGGCTGGTGTTTCTTTTCTTCCGTTTTTTCATGTATTTATTTTTACAGGGACAGTGCACATTAATCAACGTTCCAGCCGGCTAATTGTTTACCGCAGTCCCTGGGCAGGTTATTATTGGGAGATCTGGTATACATCTGTGATGTAGTCGGCCTGGAGCATCACCTATTACCTCACCTCATGTAAATGTTTCTGTGTGTGCAGGGAGTGTTTACCTTCAGTGCCATTGAGATGACCCCCCTGACCTTGGGGAAGTACGTGTACCCGGCGTGGGGGCAGGGGATTGGCTGGGTCATGTCTCTGTCATCCATGGTTCTTGTGCCAGGCTATGTCATCTACATGTTCTGCACCTCCAAGGGCGGCATCAAACAGGTACACAGTCAAGCAGCAGATCCCACGATGCTCCATATCCTTCCCCTCTGGCCCCAACCCCTCTCACTGTCTCTCTCTCTGTCCCTGTCACTCTCTCTCTCTCTCCCCATCACTCTCTGTCCCCTCTGTTTCTCTCTCTCTGTTCTCTTTCTCTGTCCCCTCTCTCTCCCCCTCTCTCTCACACACACATTCCCCTCTCCCTCTCTCTTTCTGTCCCCACTATCTCTATGTCCCTTTACTCTCTCAGACATTCCCCTCTTACTCTCTCTCTCTCTCTCCCTTCACTCTTGTCAGTCTCTGGTCGTGTTTGAGAGTCTCTGATCACCAACTGAGTAGACTGACTGATCTACAAATCACCTTGTATCCTCAATAACGTTTTAATATGATTGTCGACCAGTCAGTCTGCTTAGTCGGTGATCAGCTACTGAGTAGAATTGATGCTTTCAAATACGGCCTTCATCTCTTTATACACCTCTTCCTTTCTCTCTGGTTTTCCCCTCACTCCACCTCTTTCACATATGAGAAGAATGAATAAATTGCTCTCGCTATAAAACGTAATTTATCAAACAGCCCCATTATAATGGAAAAGATTACCTTTATAATGTAGTCAAAAGCAGACCTGGGTTCAAATGGCATTTGTGCATGACTGAGCTTGCCTGGCACCATGAACCAATAGATGGGTCCCAAAAGATGGGCAAACACTACCCAACTAGAATTCCAGGTGGGCTCAAACAAACCCTCAACATATTTGAAGTATTTCAAAGGCTATTTGAAACTAGGTCTGGTTGAAAGTATTATGATAAATCACCTTTAGACTGTAGTTGAAAGTATCCCTCATTGCTGGTTCCCTGTCTGTCCTGAACAGCGTTGGCACAAGATGACCACCAGCGCACCTTGTGAACATGCTGGCGTCACACACCAGAATTCACACACAGGAAGTGTGGGCGAAGCCGCCGTCTAACTGGGAATAGGATACAGTTGACTCCTGGGACCTGATCTAAGGTCGGTTTAGCATTTTTCGCCCAATGGTTAAAATTGGGAGTTTTGGGTGGGGTAAACCGATTCCTAGATCTGTTCCTACAGGCAACTTCCACCCAGAATTCCTGACTATGCCGGACACCTCGTCAACACAGGGGTGTATTCACTAGGAAACAAACGAACCAAATGAAAGCCAACAGAAGCAAACAGAATGAAACGGGGAGTGACCTACCTGAATTTGTCCAATAGAAACTCTTGTTTCCGTTAGGAGTGAACGATTTCCGATGCGAAACGTTTTACAACTATTTGCTACGGTCTTGCTCTAATGAATACACCCCAGTATTCAGACAGAGAGAGGCATCATGGGAGATGCCCTGGCCAAAATGCTTCCATTCCATATGTATCCACTGGAACTGAATGGTCACATAATATAATGGACTGTATTATTGAACAATACAATGTTTTTTCTTCTGTGGTACACCGCTGTATACAATTCATAAGGTGACACCATCTTTTTCAGATCTATACGAAGTCATTGTGGCCCACTTCGGCTTACGAACAAATACAAAGCATTTTGTAAAGTATCTGAATAAATTGAAAACATTTTTATTTTTATTTTTAATGTGCTGTGGCTGTTTCTTCTACGATGCTGTATACAGTACATATTCATTAGAGGTAGCGTTCACCAGTTTAGAGTTTGATGTAACAGTTTTAATAACAGGTTGTAATATAAATAACGGTTTGTAAAATATATGAACATTTCTTAAATGTTTATAACTGGCCCTTACGTGAAGATACTGTGTTTGTTTTCAATAGTGTTGAACTGAAAATATTATTCTGTGAGTCCAAATGCTGTAATAGTGTATGAAATGAAACAAAATGTGGTCAATGATGTACTGCATAAAGTAGCCCTATATAAAGGTACTGTACAAGCCAGGAGTAACACTAATTCAAATGTCTCATGGCTAAATGTGTACCATGAGAAGGGATTTGGTTGGGTATTCTTTCAGTTCAATAAAAGCAAACATAACCACCAAAATACATTTAATCGAGTGTCAACTCTTTTATGCCTCCCTTTTCACAGATAGGCCTGCTCCTAAACCATCTCTCACAATACAAAAAGGTCAATACACTTGAATTTGAATCATCTCTACAAATGGAACGGACATACACTCAGGAGAGAGTTGTTTATCTCTCCTCTGTTTATCTGTTACATTGTGAGAGCCATTTAGTGTTTCTACTTAACTAGCACATTAGTCAGGCAGCCACAACAGCTGGAGTTCTGCAGAGAGCTCTGATATCTCCTTCCCAGTACTGCTAAAACACGGGACACAGTTTGGGACACAAAAAACAATGGACACAGTGGGAGAAGCCACTCACTAGCCAGGAGTAATTCCTCGCCTAACCTGACCAGAATAAACTACCCACTGGACACAGATGTCAATTCAACATTTATTACACGTTGGTTCCATGTAATTTCATTAAAATAACGTGGAAACAACATTGATTCAACTAGTGTGTGCCTAGTGGGTATTGGCTCTAGTTATCGGCTAGAACTTGGGTCCAAAGGTTTTCCTGATCAGGTCACATGGTCAGGAAAACCTCTCAGGCTCAACTAGTGAACTGGAGGTCTATTGTACAGTACTAGAACATGTTATGTACTACAGTCACTCACATACAGTTCCATAGAACGTTGTGTGTACTCTACCTACTCACATACTGCGCCAGCAGAGGAAACTGGTTTGGTTCTGCACATCCATCATCCTCACTTGTACTATCACCGTCTGGTTTGGGTCTGTGTCTGCCCGCTGCACACGCAAACTGCAGCACATCTTCTGTCACCTGCTATCCGTCAAGGACCTGCACGCCTTCAGGACAAGGACGAGTGCAGGTAAGATCATCGCCCACCCTGCCCACCCCGGACACCCCATCTTTCACTGTCAATGCACTGAATATATTCACCATGGCAGTATCCCTCCCTATGCTTATATAGATATAGCCCCTCTGTAAATGGTATATTCTCACTGTAATCAGCCTCTACTCCAGAGTTTTAGGTTTACTGTTCTGATATTGTACATTCTGTATGATGTCTATGTTGACTTGTCTGTATTCCGCTTGGATATTGTCTATTCCTGGCTGCACCTTCTCACTGAGGCACATTGCATTGTGGGTACTATAAATGTACTTGGGAGAATAAAGGTGATTCTGATAGAGTGTAATAGAAAGTTGTGTGTACTACACCCAGTCATTCAGCACAACAGAGG
Organism: Oncorhynchus kisutch; assembly: GCF_002021735.2. NCBI lineage: Eukaryota > Metazoa > Chordata > Actinopteri > Salmoniformes > Salmonidae > Oncorhynchus > Oncorhynchus kisutch. The sequence continues at coordinate 957,792 of NW_022261985.1, forward strand.
GAAAGAACAGAAGACATCCAGTATGGTGAATAGACTGAAACCATCTTTAATAGCATGTTGATATACTGCAGAACAGAAGACAGGTTAAGAGGGATTCAAAGCCAACCGAGGGAGGTGATGGTTAAAACCTATGCCCAAATTCAACAAGTCTGTCCTCCTAAAAGGCCCCCTTCCTCATTGTGCGACAATAGAACAACATAGGTGACAGAAAACCCCCAGAAGGGAAGAGTTCCACGCGTCACCTGAAACGACAGCAGTGCATTTTTAGCATCACAGAGCCCTTTCGTCTATATCCAAAGAAAAAGGTGAGTCCTTTGAACGAACTTACAGTAGCATTCAATCAATTCCACTAAACCTCCTTTTTGCTGCTTGAGACTCCATTCATGGGAGACAGTCACATTTTTGCCCACAAAGACAATGATAGGCTTTTCACATTCTGATGCATTGTGGGTGAACGGACAGAATAATGACATATTTATCCCCTGTGCTGCACTCTGTCAAATTCAGTCATGCACAACAAACTTGACTTTGAAGGGAAAGCATGTATCACAGTATCAATAGGCCTCCTATACATACAAAACCAATGTCATGCCGGGTTGAAGAATCACATTCACTCCACATGTTGAATTGACAACGACGAAAGGAACAGAAAACAGATTAACTTGTTCTTAGAGTGTGAAATGGATACAGACACAGCTCTCTGGTTTGCCATAGGCTGTTAAACCCTAAAGAGACACTGAGCATCCCAAATGGCACCCTATTCCCTTTCCAGTGCACTAATTCTGACCAGGGCCTATAGGTCAAAAGTAGGGCACTATGTAGGGAACAGTGCCCTATTTGGGACACTGACACAGTGAAGTATTTGAAATATGTAACCCTGTTTTAAACACCCTTCAGCAGTTAATATAACAGAGCCTTGTGTCTATTGAAACTGACACATTAAAAAGGGGAAGGATCTCCGCTGAAGAGATTTGTGTGAGATCTCCTCTTGGTGAGCAGGAGTCACGATGCTGTGGTGGGCAATCTCCACACACACACACACACAGGAGATATGGGATACATATCACATTTGGTATATTACACACACACACACACACACACACACACACACACACACACACACACACACACACACACACACACACACACACACACACACACACACACACACACACACACACACACTCACACAAACAAACACACACACCACTGTCAACCTCTCAGCCCCCACAGCAGCGTGGTGCAATAGATTGTTTTTCCAGAGGCTCGCTCCTCACAGATGAAGTAGACTGAGATTGGAGATGAGTTGGAGACCTCCACACAGCAGGTTGGTAATTATCTGAACTAGAGGCAGGGCTGAATGAGAGGAGGCCAGGAGGGCCAGCCGAATATATATTCCAAACCACCTGATGTAGCTCATGTTTTAAACATGGGCACATTCAGACCAGAGCAGTCGATGAACTATTTCAGATAAATTACATTTTGTTGACCTTAGCATTTACATGGATAGAGATAACTTGGTTGTCCTCTCAGACAACCCAATTTGATATTTAACAAACTAAGCTGAGCGAAAAGCGAGAGATTAAGATGATTCTTGTCCCCTTCAATACAGATGAGCAAATAACAGACAAAACATTTGAGTGCTGTTATGAATGATGTGAATATCGGAGTACTAAGCTTTTAAAAAAGTCAAATAAAAAGGCTATTTTGATACACAGAAGAAGCAGCATTGAGAAATTACAAGTGTCATGTTTGTCCAGTGCATATGTTTAACATAATGAGTGTGTTGCGCTCCAAAATACACTGGGAAATCATTTTGGTTGGATTGTATTGGCAGATCTGCAGACTGGCAAAGGGCGAATAGTGGGAATTACCAGTCTTATTGGCTGTGATTAGGGCCTGGAGTTATTCCTGGTCCTAGTTATGCTCTCATCATAACAGCACATGCACACAATAAATGTGCAATCTAAACCATTCCAGAACATTCCAGAACATTTACGTCAAGAATTCCTGAGCTGAATATAACAATGACGACAGCAAATAAAGAGCTTATTTCCTGGGCTGTTATTGGCTTTTGGTTTGGCAGTAAGCCTTCTGATTGGTTGCCTTGCCTTCATATGCCATCATCCTTAGCTACAGTAACTGGACGGGGGATCTGTGCAGGATGACAGTGGAAGTGTGTTTCCTGATAATAGAAAAGAAAGAAAAACAACACCACAGAGAATGACAAATAACACACCTCCTCAGATCCACAGAGAGAGAGAGACACAGAGAGACGAGAGAGACAAGAGAGACGAGAGAGAGACACAGAGAGACGAGAGAGAGACAGAGAGAGACGAGAGAGAGACAGAGAGAGACGAGAGAGAGACAGAGAGAGACGAGAGAGAGACAGAGAGAGACGAGAGAGAGACAGAGAGAGACGAGAGAGAGACAGAAGCCGAGAGACAGAGAGAGAGCGAGAGAGAGAGCGAGAGAGAGAGAGAGGGGGGGAGATAGAGAGAGAGAGGGGAAGAAAGAGAGACAGAGAGAGACGAGAGAGACAGAGAGAGAGCGAGAAGAGAGAGAGGGAGAGAGAGAGAGGGGAGATAGAGGGAGAGAGAGGGGAGAAAGAGAGACAGAGAGAGATGAGAGAGAGACAGAGAGAGAGCAAGAGAGAGGGAGAGAGAGAGAGGG
>NW_022261985.1:960564-1018064 GCF_002021735.2 Oncorhynchus kisutch
CTTTCCAATGTGTCAAGTAATTATCTTTTTGTTTTCTCATGATTGGTGGGTCTAATTGTGCTGCTGTCACCTACAGAGAGATGAACTGGAGAAGAGTCCCCTAAGCAAGCTGGTCCTGGGGCTCTGTTCACAAACACACCCTACAGAGCCCCAGGACCAGCTTGCTTAGGGGACTCTTCTCCAGGTTCATCTCTCTGTAGGTGATGGCTTGTTGTGGAAGGTTTGGGAATCGCTTCCTTTTAAGTGGTTATAGAATTTAACGGCTCTTTCTGGATTTTGATAATTAGTGGGACTACCAGCTCTCTGTAACCTAGAGGGCAACCAGTGGGTCCATCTCCTCTATACCAGGTTTCTTGCAGGATGACAATGTCTGTATTACCGATTTCTTTGGTGAAGTCTGGGTTTCTGCTCTTTAGGCCAAAGGCAGATGACCTCAGGCCATGGATATTCCAGGATGATATAGTGAAGGCTTTTTGTTCTATAGAGTGTCCAATATTGTTGGTTGTGGTTTGTCCTCAGGCCAGTAAGTGTGAGCAGAGCCTGCTGAGCATCTGGTACATGCCATTGGCTTGGGCGAGTGTGAGAGTGGGGGTTGGGACTGTTTTCCCGCTCACTACCTGGGCGTATAAGTGGCTTCCATGTTGAGGCCCTCTTTGCGGGGGTGGGGTGCATGGGGTGGGCAGGAGTGGCATAGGTCTGATCTGAGGGGCCTAAATGGGGTGTGGGCATGGTTGACGTGGGGGGGTGTTGATTGGTTGGGGTGGGGGTGTGGATGTGTCTGGGGGTGCTGTGGTCTGGATGTAATTCCTCTTGGCGTGGGTCCTCTATGTGTAGGTCCAGGGGGGGGGGGGGTCCTGCAGGTCTGGGAGGGTGTCTCGCTGGTCTGGGTGGGGTGTCTATTGATCTGTTGCTCCTGTGTGAAGTGTTGGGGATACGTTTGAGAGCGATGTCCTTTAGAGTTCGGGCAAACGTGCCCTGCTGCCTTGTAGAGGTGGACCTGGTCATAGAGGCTGTTCAAGTCCAGGGTGGAGTGGTGGGCCAGGAAAACATTTGGTTTTGAGGCACAGTCACGAGAAATACTTGCGTTTACCCGCTGTATTGTGGCAGGGTGGAAGTCTTTTCGTGGTAGCAGGGCGGAGATAACCACTTGTGCGTTGGGGAAAGTAGAAGAAGCCTTTTCAATCACTCCCTTCAGTGCTGCGGCCACCCTTTCCTGCTGTGCTCTCAGGTCGTTTGTGCCTGTGTGTATTATTATGTGGCTAGGTGAGCCTAGTTGGTCCTCAGACAGAAGGTCTAGGGTACGCTGGGTGTTTGGACACCAGAGTTTAGACACACTGTGTTTGGGAAAAAAATGTTTTTCTTCTATATATTTCCCATTTGATAAGTAGTACAATCTGTGTCTTGTGTTTGTCCTCAGTGGGTGTGGGGGGGTTGTCAGAAGGGCTATCAGGGTGGCTGACAGGGGGGGTGCTCAGAGGGGGTGAGAGCCGCTGGGCTTGGGGTTCTTCATTTGTCTGTTCTGCTGCGATGTCGACTCTATGGTCAGGGTCTGGTGTGGACTGTTCTGCTGTGGTGTCGAGACTTTTGTCGGGTGCTGAGGTGGGCTGTTCTGCTGGCTTCTCTGTGGGGGTGGCCACCTCTCTACTGGGTTGTTCTCTGTCACACGCCGTCCCCCTAAACCTCTCCTCCATCCCCCTCAATCTCTCCTCCACCAGCAGTCTGATCCTCTCCTCTAGTGCTCTGTTCTTCTCTTGATCCTGCTCTTTCTCCTGTTGAAGTTGTCTCACCACTGTCCAGAGTGCAGATATGTCTCTCTCCAACTCCAGCATTCCGGGTCTGGTTAAGGGGGTGTTGTTGTGCTGGACTGTTGTCTGGGTCTGTGCTGACTGAAGTGTAATCACCTGCTGTTCCAGCTCCACCTGCCTTACCTCCAGCTGGGTGAATTTGTCCTTCATTTCAATGAGGGAGTGGTAATCTGTGCTGGGAGGTTGACTCTCCCCTGGGGGCTGCTTGTCTGTGGGGTTACATAATGAAGAGGTCTGGTCTGACCCGCTCGGGGTGGGGGTATCTTTATCAAGGGAGAGCTTCTCCTGCTGGGCTAATTCTAATTCTTTAGGTGAAAGTCCAGCTGAAACTGTTTGGGGTTACCTTCTCTCTCTCTTGCAAAAGGTATTTAATGAAAAAACTCTCGTCACCTGTAAGACACATCAACCACAATACAATTGATATAATGTCTAAATCCATTTCAGCATCATCATATACAATAGTTAAATCCTGAAACATGCATCAGATCACAGCCTCCTCCATAACGGTAACCTGGCAAAAAAATACCTTAACAACTGTGTCGAGTTAGGGGGTGTTAAATTAACGCTCACTTTTTAAGAAAATAAATGTATGAGCAAGGAACACATCTTCGCATTCTGCTCCGAGGGTAATTGGAATTTAATGTGAACTGCACAAAGCAGAAAATTAACTCCCCCAAGGCCCTGGCCTTGATGGAATTTACCAATTAAACACAATCATTATTTGACAAACGTTCACAGATCTCTGTCAGGAGAGGAAGGCGAGCAGGAAGTAGAATGTTTCAGTCCCTAGTGGGGAATGTTTCAGTCTGCTCATGTACCATTGAGGCTGGAAGTTCACCTTCATCTGGGATTTTTAGTTAGTCAACTACCCACCTTTTCACTCCTCACCAATACACCATGTCTGTTATTCAGGTGGTCTATTTCTCTGTCTCCTATCTGTTATTCAGGTGGTCTATTTCTCTGTCTCCTATCTGTTATTCAGGTGGTCTATTTCTCTGTCCCTATCTGTTATTCAGGTGGTCTATTTCTCTGTCTCCTATCTGTTATTCAGGTGGTCTATTTCTCTGTCTCCTATCTGTTATTCAGGTGGTCTATTTCTCTGTCTCCTATCTGTTATTCAGGTGGTCTATTTCTCTGTCCCTATCTGTTATTCAGGTGGTCTATTTCTCTGTCTCCTATCTGTTATTCAGGTGGTCTATTTCTCTGTCCCCTATCTGTTATTCAGGTGGTCTATTTCTCTGTCTCCTATCTGTTATTCAGGTGGTCTATTTCTCTGTCTCCTATCTGTTATTCAGGTGGTCTATTTCTCTGTCCCTATCTGTTATTCAGGTGGTCTATTTCTCTGTCTCCTATCTGTTATTCAGGTGGTCTATTTCTCTGTCTCCTATCTGTTATTCAGGTGGTCTATTTCTCTGTCCCCTATCTGTTATTCAGGTGGTCTATTTCTCTGTCTCCTATCTGTTATTCAGGTGGTCTATTTCTCTGTCTCCTATCTGTTATTCAGGTGGTCTATTTCTTTGTCTCCTATCTGTTATTCAGGTGGTCTATTTCTCTGTCTCCTATCTGTTATTCAGGTGGTCTATTTCTCTGTCTCCTATCTGTTATTCAGGTGGTCTATTTCTCTGTCTCCTATCTGTTATTCAGGTGGTCTATTTCTCTGTCCCCTATCTGTTATTCAGGTGGTCTATTTCTCTGTCCCCTATCGTTATTCAGGTGTCTATTTCTCGGGTCTCCTATTCGGTATTCAAGGTGTCTTTTCTCCTTCTCCTATCTGTTAGTCGGGGGCTATTCTCTGTCTCCTATCTGTTCAGGTGGTCTATTTCTCTGTCCCCTATCTGTTATTCAGGTGGTCTATTTCTCTGTCCCCTATCTGTTATTCAGGTGGTCTATTTCTCTGTCTCCTATCTGTTATTCAGGTGGTCTATTTCTCTGTCTCCTATCTGTTATTCAGGTGGTCTATTTCTCCGCCACGTACCCCTACTTCATGCTGTTCATCCTGTTTTTTCGTGGGGTCACTCTCCCCGGGGCCAAGGAGGGCATCCTTTTCTACATCACCCCCGACTTCAACAAACTCCTCAAGTCTGAGGTACGGTGGCCCCTAAGAGTCACACACTCACAGACCATATGCCTATGCACACACTGAAATGTCAACAGGAAAAATAAGATATGTTTAATGTCTTGAAAACTGTCCTTAAAAAATGTGTGTGTGTGTTTGTCTGACTACTCTCCCAGGTGTGGCTGGACGCTGCCACTCAGATCTTCTTCTCCTATGGACTGGGTCTGGGTTCGCTCATCGCCTTGGGAAGCTACAACTCCTTCAACAACGACGTGTACAGGTAAACAACCCCCACAGCCTCTCCTTTATGCCTTATGCCCCTGTTAGTGACCCACTGGTTTCAAACCTGGGTCTCATGTGTGCATCAAGAATGAGCTAAAGCCTGTGCATTTTCTCAGGGAGCTAACGCACATCTTCAGGTAAGGCTCATCAAACCACCTCTGTTACATGTTAAAAACCTAGATGATGGAACCCTTCTATTTGCTTTGATTCTATACTTCTGGGTTCCACTCCCTCTTTCCTCTATTTACTTTGATTCTATACTTCTGGGTTCCACTCCCTCTTTCCTCTATTTGCTTTGATTCTATACTTCTGGGTTCCACTCCCTCTTTCCTCTATTTACTTTGATTCTATACTTCTGGGTTCTAATCCCTCTTTCCTCTATTTACTTTGATTCTATACTTCTGGGTTCCACTCCCTCTTTCCTCTATTTACTTTGATTCTATACTTCTGGGTTCTAATCCCTCTTTCCTCTATTTACTTTGATTCTATACTTCTGGGTTCCACTCCCTCTTTCCTCTATTTGCTTTGATTCTATACTTCTGGGTTCCACTCCCTCTTTCCTCTATTTACTTTGATTCTATACTTCTGGGTTCTAATCCCTCTTTCCTCTATTTACTTTGATTCTATACTTCTGGGTTCCACTCCCTCTTTCCTCTATTTACTTTGATTCTATACTTCTGGGTTCTAATCCCTCTTTCCTCTATTTACTTTGATTCTATACTTCTGGGTTCTAATCCCTCTTTCCTCTATTTACTTTGATTCTATACTTCTGGGTTCCACTCCCTCTTTCCTCTATTTGCTTTGAATCTATACTTCTGGGTTCCACTCCCTCTTTCCTCTATTTGCTTTGAATCTATACTTCTGGGTTCCACTCCCTCTTTCCTCTATTTGCTTTGAATCTATACTTCTGGGTTCCACTCCCTCTTTCCTCTATTTACTTTGATTCTATACTTCTGGGTTCCACTCCCTCTTTCCTCTATTTGCTTTTGATTCTATACTTCTGGGTTCCACTCCCTCTTTCCTCTATTTACTTTGATTCTATACTTCTGGGTTCCACTCCCTCTTTCCTCTATTTGCTTTGAATCTATACTTCTGGGTTCCACTCCTTCTTTCCTCTATTTGCTTTGATTCTATACTTCTGGGTTCTAATCCCTCTTTCTTCTATTTACTTTAATTTGTTCTGTCCTTTTCTTGTTCCTTTCTTCCGTGGTGTTCCATTATAGTGTCCTGTCTACTTACCAATACCAAGCATGGGTTGTGTTTTCTTCTCCTGTCAGGGACTCCCTCATCGTGTGCTGTATAAACTCCTTCACCAGCATGTTTGCGGGCTTCGTCATCTTCTCCATTGTGGGCTTCATGTCGTACATCACCAAGAAGCCTGTCCAGGAACTAGCTGCCTCCGGTACAGTGCAGTTAGCTCACCCTCCTGCAGCATTCACTGTTGCTGACGTCGAAGTCAGCTGTTCCTGATTAACACTACAGAGTCAAACCGAGCTGTACTGACCTGGTCTAAATATACATCCACTATAGTTTCTGAAACAGTGCTGGAAAGGACAATGTCTAAATAAAATATAGAGTATGTTCAGACTCTTTAGCTGGGGAGTCAAACTCATTCCATGGAGGACTAATGTCTGTGTGATTCTGGTTTTTCCTTTCAATTAAGACCTAGACAACCAAGGGAGTGGAGGTCATTACTAATTAGTGACATTAATTAATCAATTAAGTACAAGGGAGGAGGGAAAACCCGCAGACACTCAGCCCTCCGTGGAATGAGTTTGACACATTTACTATAGGTTCACTGGTTATCTTCTTCTTGATACAGTAAAAGTAATGAATTGATTAATGCCACTGATTGGCCACAGACTCCACTCAACTTGTGCCAGAGGGTCTGAATTAGTCCCTGATTAGAGGGGAAGAATTCAAATCAGCAGCACTTCTTCTGACATAAGATTAAAGGGGTAATAGTGCTCATAATCAACTCATCAATTGAAAAATGAAGCCAAGTAAATGATTGGTTTCTTAGATACATGTAAGATACAATACATGAAGGAAGTAAAACCTATGCTTTTTATTCAACAGAAGAGATTTCATATGGCACAATTATTACCATGGTGTGCATTACTGTGTCCATTTGAGGTGTGCAGTGAAGTGTGATTATGCAATGTGGGCTGAGGCTCAATGATGTGGTTTGGTGTCTAACTCAAGGCCCAGATTTAGCTCACTGTGTTTGGTGTGGTGTCTAACTCAAGGCCCAGGCTTGGCGTTCTTGGCCTACCCCCAGGCTGTGACTCAGCTGCCCATGTCCTCCCTGTGGGCCATCCTGTTCTTCTCCATGCTGATGATGCTGGGGCTAGACAGCCAGGTGAGGATCCCACCTAGAGTCACCTGGCACCCAGATAACTAGGAAGGGAAGAGAGGTGTTAGTGGTGAGAACCAGACAGACAACAGACAAGCCAACGGTACAGTTCATTACAGCAGAACAAAGAGAATAACAGAACGGCAGGTAGATATGTTACAAGTGGCTTGTTGCTACTGAGTAGACATTACATAGAATTACCACTGTTATTTTCATTTTCAACAGAAGCGTCCAGGTGGCCCTGCAGAAGTTGGTAGCCTGTTAGTGTTCTCTGGTGCAAGACCTGAGTGAGCCAACGTGTGTGTGTGTGTGTGTGTTAACCTGTGTGCTCTGCCTGTAGTTCTGTACTGTGGAGGGCTTCGTCACAGCTCTGATGGATGAGTTCCCCATGGTGCTGAGGAAGAGGAAGAAGGTCTTTATCCTCGGCGTCTGTCTAATCTCCTTCCTCATCGGCTTCTCCAACATTACACAGGTAACAGAGTGTGTGTGTGTGTGTGTGTGTGTGTGTGTGTGTGTGTGTGTGTGTGTGTGTAGGCTTTTAACAACCCTCTATGGCTGCTTCCCCAGGGTGGTCTGTACGTCTTCAAGCTGTTTGATTACTACTCTGCCAGCGGGATGTGCCTCCTCTTCCTCGTCTTCTTCGAAACCGTCTCGATTTCCTGGTTCTATGGTAGGACACAGTAAGCTTCTGTACCTTTAGGAAAATATAGGATCTATCATTGTTGTTTTCTACAAGCATATACATCCTGTTTAAACATGTACAGTTAATACTAGTCTCTTTACATACACAAGGAAACCAGCAGGATCAACCATTATAAAATCACATAAAAGAAGTATGTAAAAGTACCCTAAACATGATGACAGACTGACCATGGAGAACACTAAACATGATGACAGACTGACCATGGAGAACACTAAACATGATGACAGACTGACCATGGAGAACACTAAACATGATGACAGACTGACCATGGAGAACACTAAACATGATGACAGACTGACCATGGAGAACACTAAACATGATGACAGACTGACCATGGAGAACACTAAACATGATGACAGACTGACCATGGAGAACACTAAACATGATGACAGACTGACCATGGAGAACACTAAACATGATGACAGACTGACCATGGAGAACACTAAACATGATGACAGACTGACCATGGAGAACACTAAACATGATGACAGACTAACCATAGAGAACACTAAACATGATGACAGACTAACCATAGAGAACACTAAACATGATGCCAGACTGACCATGGAGAACACTAAACATGATGACAGACTGACCATGGAGAACACTAAACATGATGACAGACTAACCATGGAGAACACTAAACATGATGACAGACTAACCATGGAGAACACTAAACATGATGACAGACTAACCATGGAGAACACTAAACATGATGACAGACTAACCATGGAGAACACTAAACATGATGACAGACTGACCATGGAGAACACTAAACATGATGACAGACTGACCATGGAGAACACTAAACATGATGACAGACTGACCATGGAGAACACTAAACATGATGACAGACTGACCATGGAGAACACTAAACATGATGACAGACTAACCATGGAGAACACTAAACATAAGAACAGACTGACCATGGAGAACACTAAACATGATGACAGACTGACCATGGAGAACACTAAACATGATGACAGACTGACCATGGAGCACACTAAACATGATGACAGACTAACCATAGAGAACACTAAACATGATGACAGACTAACCATAGAGAACACTAAACATGATGACAGACTAACCATAGAGAACACTAAACATGATGACAGACTAACCATAGAGAACACTAAACATGATGACAGACTAACCATGGAGAACACTAAACATAAGAACAGACTGACCATGGAGAACACTAAACATGATGACAGACTGACCATGGAGAACACTAAACATGATGACAGACTGACCATGGAGAACACTAAACATGATGAGGGACTAACCATAGAGAACACTAAACATGATGACAGACTGACCATGGAGAACACTAAACATGATGACAGACTGACCATGGAGAACACTAAACATGATGCCAGACTGACCATGGAGAACACTAAACATGATGACAGACTGACCATGGAGAACACTAAACATGATGACAGACTGACCATGGAGAACACTAAACATGATGACAGACTAACCATAGAGAACACTAAACATGAAGACAGACTGACCATGGAGAACACTAAACATGATGACAGACTGACCATGGAGAACACTAAACATGATGCCAGACTGACCATGGAGAGCACTAAACATGATGACAGACTGACCATGGAGAACACTAAACATGATGACAGACCGACCATGGAGAACACTAAACATGATGACAGACTGACCATGGAGAACACTAAACATGATGACAGACTGACCATGGAGAACACTAAACATGATGACAGACTGACCATGGAGAACACTAAACATAAGAACAGTGTCATGTTCGTCGAAATGGGTAGACCAAGGCGCAGCGTGCGTAGAGTTCCACATATTTTAATAAATCGAAACTCCACACAAAACAATAACGCACAAACGAACCGTGACGCTAACAGTGCTACTAGGCAACTATACATAGCCAAGATCCCACAAATCACAAATGAGGAAATGGCTGCCTAAATATGATCCCCAATCAGAGACAACGATAAACAGCTGTCTCTGATTGGGAACCATACCAGGCCAACATAGACAAACAAATCACCTAGATGACCCACCCTAGTCACTATCACGCCCCAACCAACATAGAGAATAAACAGCTTTCTATGGTCAGGGTGTGACAAACAGACTGACCATGGAGAACACTAACCATGATGACAGACTGACCATGGAGAACACTAACCATGATGACATATACATTTATATGAAATAACACATATGGAATCATGTAGTAACCAAAAAAGTGTTAAACAAATCAAAACATATTTTAGATTTCAGATTCTTCAAAGTACCCACTCTTTGTCTTGATGACAGCTTTGCACACTCTTGGCATTCTCTCAACCAGCTTCACCTGGAATGCTTTTCCAATATTCTTCCAAGTTCCCACATATGCTGAGCACTTGTTGACTGCATTTCCTTTACTCTGCGGTCCAACTCATCCCAAACCATCTCAATTGGGTTGAGGTCAGGTGATTGTGGAGGCCAGGCCATCTGATGCAGCACTCCAGCACTCTCCTTCTTTGTCAAATAGCCCTTACACAGCCTGGAGGTGTGTTTTGGGTTATTGTCCTGTTGAAAATCAAATGATAGTCCCACTAAGGGTAAACCGGATGGGAAGGCGTATTGCTGCAGAATGCTGTGGTAGCCATGCTGGTTAGGTGTGCCGTGAATTCTAAATTAATCACAGACAGTGTCACCAGCAAAGCACCACCACACTTCCTCCTCCATGCTTCAGGGTGGGAACCACACATGCGGAGATCATACGTTCACCAACTCTGCGTCTCACAAAGACATGGCGGTTGGAACCAAAAATCTCAAATTTGGACTCATTAGGCGAAAGGACAGATTTCCACCGGTCTAATGCCCATTGCTCGTGTCTCTTGGCCCAAGCAAGTCTCTTCTTATTATTGTTGTCCTTTAGTAGTGGTTTCTTTGCAGCAATTCAACCATGAAGGCCTAATTCACATAGTCTCCTCTGAACAGTTGATGTTGAGATGTGTCTGTTACTTGAACTCTGTGAAAGATTTATTTGGGCTGCAATCTGAGGTGCAGTTAACTCTAACGAAGTTATGATCTGAAGCTGAGGTAACTATGGGTCTTCCTTTCCCGTGGCGGTCCTCATGAGAGCCAGTTTCATCATAGCGCTTGAGGCTTTTTGTGACTGCACTTGAAGAAACTTTCAATGTTCTTGATATTTTCCGGATTGACTGACCTTCATGTCTTAAAGCAACAATGCGCTGTCGTTTCCCTTTACTTATTTGAGCTGTTCTTGCCATAATATGGACTTGGTCTTTTACCGAACAGGGCTATCTTCTGTATACCACTCCTACCTTGTCACAACACAACTGATTGGCTCAAACGCATTAAGAAGGAAAGAAATTCCATAAATGTACTTGTAACAAGCATACCTGTAATTGAAATGTATTCCAGGTAACTACCTCACGAAGCTGGTTGAGAGAATCATCAAGGCAGCTTTGCACACTACTTTATATTTGAGATTCTACTTTAAAAATCTTAAATCTTAAATATATATAACACTTTTTTGGTTACTACATGTGTTATTTCATAGTTTGTCTTCACTATTATTCTACAATGTAGAAAATAGTAGGTTGTGTCCAAACCTTTGACTGGTACTGTATATATATATACATACAGTTGAAGTCGGAAATATACATACACCTTAGCCAAATACATTTAAATTCAGTTTTCACAATTCCTGACATTTAATCCGATGTAAAAATGCCCTGTCTTGGGTCAGTTAGGATCTTTTAAGAATGCGAATTGTCAGAATAATAGTAGTGTAAATTATTTATTTATCAGCATTTATTTCTTTCATCACATTCCCAGTGGGTCAGAAGTTTACATTCACTTAATTAGTGTTTGGTAGCACTGCCTTAAAATGGTTTAACTTGGGTTAAATGTTTCGGGTAGCCTTCCACAAGCTTCCCACAATATGTTGGGTGAATTTTGGCCCATTCCTCCTGACATAGCTAGTATAACTGAGTCAGGTTTGTAGGCCTCCTTGCTCGCACATGCTTTTTCAGTTCTGCCCACACATTTTCTATGGGATTGAGGTCAGGGTTTTGTGATGGCCACTCCAATACCTTGACTTTGTTGTCCTTAAGCCATTTTTTGTCGCAACTTTGGAAGTATGCTTGGGGTCATTGTCCATTTGGAATACCCATTTGCGACCAAGCTTTAACTTCCTGACTGATGTCTTGAGATGTTGCTTCAATATATCCACATAATTGTCCTGCCTCATGATGCCATCTATTTTGTGAAGTGCGCCAGTCCCTCCTGCAGCAAAGCCCCCCCACAACATGATGCTGCCACCCCCGTGCTTCATGGTTGGGATGGTGTTCTTTGGTTTACAAGCCTCCCCCTTTTTCCTCCAAACATAACGATGGTCATTATGGCCAAACAGTTCTGTTTTTGTTTCATCAGACCAGAGGACATTTCTCCAAAAAGTACGATCTTTGTCCCCATGTGCAGTTGAAACCGTAGTCTGGACTTTTATGGCGGTTTTGGAGAAGTGGCTTCTTCCTTGCCGAGTGGCCTTTCAGGTTATATCGATATAGGACTCGTTTGTTCTGGGATTGATTTGCACATTTTGCACCAAAGTACGTTCATCTCTAGGAGACAGAACGCGTCTCCTTCCTGACCGGTACGATGGCTGTGTGGCCCCATGGTGTTTATACTTGCGTACTATTGTTTGTACAGATGAACGTGGTACCTTCAGGTGTTTGGAATTGCTCCCAAAGAGGTCTTGGCTGATTTCTTTTAATTTTCCCATGATGTCAAGCAAAGAGGCACTGAGTTTGAAGGTAGACCTTGAAATACTTCCACAGGTACACCTCCAATTTACTCAAATGATGTCAATTAGCCTATCAGAAGCTTCTAAAAAGCTGTTTAAAGGCACAGTCAACTTAGTGTATGTAAACTTCTGACCCGCTGGAATTGTGATACAGTGAAATACTCTGTCTGTAAACAATTGTTGTAAATATTACGTGTGCCATGCACAAGTAGATGTCTTAACCAACTTGCCAAAACTATAGTTTGTTAACAAGAAATTTGTGGAGTGGTTGAAAAACTGGTTTTTATGACTCCAACCTAAGTGTAAACTTTCGACTTCAACTGTACATCTTTTAAAAATATATTTTCCTTTATCATTTTCCACTAACCCGGTCATGCCAAAGTTGACAAAGTCTCTTGATGAGGGAGTTGGGGCCCATGAGCATGATCTCAGTATTGTTGTAATTTACTTTTAAAAGGTTATTGCTCAAGTTTTTACTTCACTGAGTAAGTCAACAACAGCTGGCTGCCTAGCTAACTCAAAAGCATATCAACAGTCCCACTTGGGATATAGCCTACAGTTAAAATTTAGGCTGTCTTGACATATAACCTATAAATCGTCACCTGTGTAGTTTGTTCAATGCTCTCTCTCTTCTCTTTCTCTCTGTCTTCTCTCTCTCTCTCTCTCTCTCTCTTCTCTCTCTCTCTCTGTCTTAGGAGCTGATAAGTTCTATGGGGACATTGAAGAGATGATCGGCTATCGGCCCTGCGGCTGGTGGAAGCTCTGCTGGAAGTTCTTTACTCCGGCAATCTGCCTGGTAACTGCCATTTCCATTCAGGCTTCTCATTGGCTTTCAATGTGTTTAAATCCTCAGGGAAATCATACTTAACCCTGTATCTCAGAAACGCTGGTTGGGTCCCAAATGGCATCCTATTCCTATATAGGGCATAATGTATACATTTTTTCAGCTTCCAGGGATTTTGTACAGATCCTTGCAACATGGGGCCGTGCTTTATCATGCTGAAAGATGAGGTGATGGCAGGTGATGAGTGGCTCGACAATGGGCCTCAGGATATCGTCACGGTATCTCTGTACATTCAAATTGCCATAGACAAAATGCAATTGTGTTCGTTGTCCGTTGCTTATGCCTGTCCATACTATAACCCCACCGCCACCATGGAGGACTCTGTTCACAACGTTGACATCAGCAAACTGCTTGCCCACTAGCAAACTGCTCGCCGACTTTCCCACACAATATATACATGGTCTGCGGTTTGTGAGGCCAGTTGGACATACTGCCAAATTCCCTAAAATGACTTTGGTAGAGAAATCACCATTCAATTCTCTAGCAACAGCTCTGATGGACATTCCTGCAGCCAGCATGCCAATTGCACGCTCCCTTAAAACTTGAGATATCTGTGGCATTGTGTTGTGTGACAAAACTGCACATTTTAGAGTGTCTTTTACTGTCCCCAGCACAAGGTGCACCTGTGTAATGATCATGCTGTTTAATCAGCTTCTTGATAAGCCACACCTTTCAGGTGGATGGCTCTTGGCAAAGGAGAAATGCTCACTAACAGGCATGTAAATAAATTTGTGTACAAAAGTTGAGAGAAATATGTTTTTTGTGCGTATGGAAAGTTTCACTTTACATGTTGCGTTTATATTTTTGTTCAGTATACGTGTATTTTATTTTAATGGATTTTCTTTTACCATTTAGTACAAAACAAAAACACACACCAAAAAAATACAAAAAACAGCCAGACATGTGAAGTATTGCTATTTATCCAAAAGTGAAAATGCTGCCCCCTATACCTTAAGAAGTTAAGTAAGAAATGGGACAAGAATAGAACAACACTATGACAGATACAACACTACTCAGTGTTCACAATCAGTCTCTGTCCAGAATAAACCTGTGGAGGAGTTAGTCCTGAAAAAAGGCATGTAGTGCTGTATGTTTTCACAGTGGCCCATAGGGCTGTATCAATATGGGAAGATCAATGTTCTAGACATATCTATGGGCTGCTATCGTTATTCTGACTGTTTGACGAAGTACCACTCTCCCCTACTCAGTTAATCACTTACTATCTGGCCTTATTTAACCTATTTGGCTGAACTTATCTTTTCTGGCCGGCTGGCCGAACATGTCCTACCTGTCCGGACTGACTTGTGCTGTCTGGCCAAACTTATCCTATCTGACTGGCTGGCCAAACTTGTCCAGGCTGATTTGTCTTACCTGACTGGCCAGATAGGACAAGAGATGGTCCTATCTGGCCGGCTTGTTTTATCTGGCCATCCATCAAACCTGTCCTATCTGGCTGGCATGCTGACTTGTCCCATTTTGTCAGCTTGTCCTATCTGGCCGGCATGCTGACTTGTCCCATTTTGTCAGCTTGTCCTATCTGGCCGGCATGCTGACTTGTCCCATTTTGTCAGCTTGTCCTATCTGGCCGGCATGCTGACTTGTCCCATTTTGTCCTATCTGGCCAGCATGCTGACTTGTCCCATTTTGTCAGCTTGTCCTATCTGGACAGCATGCTGACTTGTCCCATTTTGTCAGCTTGTCCTATCTGGCTGGCATGCTGACTTGTCCCATTTTGTCCTATCTGGCCAGCATGCTGACTTGTCCCATTTTGTCAGCTTGTCCTATCTGGCCGGCTGGTGTTTCTTTTCTTCCGTTTTTTCATGTATTTATTTTTACAGGGACAGTGCACATTAATCAACGTTCCAGCCGGCTAATTGTTTACCGCAGTCCCTGGGCAGGTTATTATTGGGAGATCTGGTATACATCTGTGATGTAGTCGGCCTGGAGCATCACCTATTACCTCACCTCATGTAAATGTTTCTGTGTGTGCAGGGAGTGTTTACCTTCAGTGCCATTGAGATGACCCCCCTGACCTTGGGGAAGTACGTGTACCCGGCGTGGGGGCAGGGGATTGGCTGGGTCATGTCTCTGTCATCCATGGTTCTTGTGCCAGGCTATGTCATCTACATGTTCTGCACCTCCAAGGGCGGCATCAAACAGGTACACAGTCAAGCAGCAGATCCCACGATGCTCCATATCCTTCCCCTCTGGCCCCAACCCCTCTCACTGTCTCTCTCTCTGTCCCTGTCACTCTCTCTCTCTCTCCCCATCACTCTCTGTCCCCTCTGTTTCTCTCTCTGTTCTCTTTCTCTGTCCCCTCTCTCTCCCCCTCTCTCTCACACACACATTCCCCTCTCCCTCTCTCTTTCTGTCCCCACTATCTCTATGTCCCTTTACTCTCTCAGACATTCCCCTCTTACTCTCTCTCTCTCTCTCTCTCCCTTCACTCTTGTCAGTCTCTGGTCGTGTTTGAGAGTCTCTGATCACCAACTGAGTAGACTAACTGATCTACAAATCACCTTGTATCCTCAATAACGTTTTAATATGATTGTCGACCAGTCAGTCTGCTTAGTCGGTGATCAGCTACTGAGTAGAATTGATGCTTTCAAATACGGCCTTCATCTCTTTATACACCTCTTCCTTTCTCTCTGGTTTTCCCCTCACTCCACCTCTTTCACATATGAGAAGAATGAATAAATTGCTCTCGCTATAAAATGTAATTTATCAAACAGCCCCATTATAATGGAAAAGATTACCTTTATAATGTAGTCAAAAGCAGACCTGGGTTCAAATGGCATTTGTGTGACTGAGCTTGCCTGGCACCATGAACCAATAGATGGGTCCCAAAAGATGGGCAAACACTACCCAACTAGAATTCCAGGTGGGCTCAAACAAACCCTCAACATATTTGAAGTATTTCAAAGGCTATTTGAACCTAGGTCTGGTTGAAAGTATTATGATAAATCACCTTTAGACTGTAGTTGAAAGTATCCCTCATTGCTGGTTCCCTGTCTGTCCTGAACAGCGTTGGCACAAGATGACCACCAGCGCACCTTGTGAACATGCTGGCGTCACACACCAGAATTCACACACAGGAAGTGTGGGCGAAGCCGCCGTCTAACTGGGAATAGGATACAGTTGACTCCTGGGACCTGATCTAAGGTCGGTTTAGCATTTTTCGCCTAATGGTTAAAATTGGGAGTTTTGGGTGGGGTAAACCGATTCCTAGATCTGTTCCTACAGGCAACTTCCACCCAGAATTCCTGACTATGCCGGACACCTCGTCAACACAGGGGTGTATTCACTAGGAAACAAACGAACCAAATGAAAGCCAACAGAAGCAAACAGAATGAAACGGGGAGTGACCTACCTGAATTTGTCCAATAGAAACTCTTGTTTCCGTTAGGAGTGAACGATTTCCGTTGCGAAACGTTTTACAACTATTTGCTACGGTCTTGCTCTAATGAATACACCCCAGTATTCAGACAGAGAGAGGCATCATGGGAGATGCCCTGGCCAAAATGCTTCCATTCCATATGTATCCACTGGAACTGAATGGTCACATAATATAATGGACTGTATTATTGAAAAATACAATGTTTTTTCTTCTGTGGTACACCGCTGTATACAATTCATAAGGTGACACCATCTTTTTCAGATCTATACGAAGTCATTGTGGCCCACTTCGGCTTACGAACAAATACAAAGCATTTTGTAAAGTATCTGAATAAATTGAAAACATTTTTATTTTTATTTTTAATGTGCTGTGGCTGTTTCTTCTACGATGCTGTATACAGTACATATTCATTAGAGGTAGCGTTCACCAGTTTAGAGTTTGATGTAACAGTTTTAATAACAGGTTGTAATATAAATAACGGTTTGTAAAATATATGAACATTTCTTAAATGTTTATAACTGGCCCTTACGTGAAGATACTGTGTTTGTTTTCAATAGTGTTGAACTGAAAATATTATTCTGTGAGTCCAAATGCTGTAATAGTGTATGAAATGAAACAAAATGTGGTCAATGATGTACTGCATAAAGTAGCCCTATATAAAGGTACTGTACAAGCCAGGAGTAACACTAATTCAAATGTCTCATGGCTAAATGTGTACCATGAGAAGGGATTTGGTTGGGTATTCTTTCAGTTCAATAAAAGCAAACATAACCACCAAAATACATTTAATCGAGTGTCAACTCTTTTATGCCTCCCTTTTCACAGATAGGCCTGCTCCTAAACCATCTCTCACAATACAAAAAGGTCAATACACTTGAATTTGAATCATCTCTACAAATGGAACGGACATACACTCAGGAGAGAGTTGTTTATCTCTCCTCTGTTTATCTGTTACATTGTGAGAGCCATTTAGTGTTTCTACTTAACTAGCACATTAGTCAGGCAGCCACAACAGCTGGAGTTCTGCAGAGAGCTCTGATATCTCCTTCCCAGTACTGCTAAAACACGGGACACAGTTTGGGACACAAAAAACAATGGACACAGTGGGAGAAGCCACTCACTAGCCAGGAGTAATTCCTCGCCTAACCTGACCAGAATAAACTACCCACTGGACACAGATGTCAATTCAACATTTATTACACGTTGGTTCCATGTAATTTCATTAAAATAACGTGGAAACAACATTGATTCAACTAGTGTGTGCCTAGTGGGTATTGGCTCTAGTTATCGGCTAGAACTTGGGTCCAAAGGTTTTCCTGATCAGGTCACATGGTCAGGAAAACCTCTCAGGCTCAACTAGTGAACTGGAGGTCTATTGTACAGTACTAGAACATGTTATGTACTACAGTCACTCACATACAGTTCCATAGAACGTTGTGTGTACTCTACCTACTCACATACTGCGCCAGCTGAGGAAACTGGTTTGGTTCTGCACATCCATCATCCTCACTTGTACTATCACCGTCTGGTTTGGGTCTGTGTCTGCCCGCTGCACACGCAAACTGCAGCACATCTTCTGTCACCTGCTATCCGTCAAGGACCTGCACGCCTTCAGGACAAGGACGAGTGCAGGTAAGATCATCGCCCACCCTGCCCACCCCGGACACCCCATCTTTCACTGTCAATGCACTGAATATATTCACCATGGCAGTATCCCTCCCTATGCTTATATAGATATAGCCCCTCTGTAAATGGTATATTCTCACTGTAATCAGCCTATACTCCAAAGTTTTAGGTTTACTGTTCTGATATTGTACATTCTGTATGATGTCTATGTTGACTTGTCTGTATTCCGCTTGGATATTGTCTATTGCTGGCTGCACCTTCTCACTGAGGCACATTGCATTGTGGGTACTATAAATGTACTTGGGAGAATAAAGGTGATTCTGATAGAGTGTAATAGAAAGTTGTGTGTACTACACCCAGTCATTCAGCACAACAGAGGGAAAGAACAGAAGACATCCAGTATGGTGAATAGACTGAAACCATCTTTAATAGCATGTTGATATACTGCAGAACAGAAGACAGGTAAAGAGGGATTCAAAGCCAACCGAGGGAGGTGATGGTTAAAACCTATGCCCAAATTCAACAAGTCTGTCCTCCTAAAAGGCCCCCTTCCTCATTGTGCGACAATAGAACAACATAGGTGACAGAAAACCCCCAGAAGGGAAGAGTTCCACGCGTCACCTGAAACGACAGCAGTGCATTTTTAGCATCACAGAGCCCTTTCGTCTATATCCAAAGAAAAAGGTGAGTCCTTTGAACGAACTTACAGTAGCATTCAATCAATTCCACTAAACCTCCTTTTTGCTGCTTGAGACTCCATTCATGGGAGACAGTCACATTTTTGCCCACAAAGACAATGATAGGCTTTTCACATTCTGATGCATTGTGGGTGAACGGACAGAATAATGACATATTTATCCCCTGTGCTGCACTCTGTCAAATTCAGTCATGCACAACAAACTTGACTTTGAAGGGAAAGCATGTATCACAGTATCAATAGGCCTCCTATACATACAAAACCAATGTCATGCCGGGTTGAAGAATCACATTCACTCCACATGTTGAATTGACAACGACGAAAGGAACAGAAAACAGATTAACTTGTTCTTAGAGTGTGAAATGGATACAGACACAGCTCTCTGGTTTGCCATAGGCTGTTAAACCCTAAAGAGACACTGAGCATCCCAAATGGCACCCTATTCCCTTTCCAGTGCACTAATTTTGACCAGGGCCTATAGGTCAAAAGTAGGGCACTATGTAGGGAACAGTGCCCTATTTGGGACACTGACACAGTGAAGTATTTGAAATATGTAACCCTGTTTTAAACACCCTTCAGCAGTTAATATAACAGAGCCTTGTGTCTATTGAAACTGACACATTAAAAAGGGGAAGGATCTCCGCTGAAGAGATTCGTGTGAGATCTCCTCTTGGTGAGCAGGAGTCACGATGCTGTGGTGGGCAATCTCCACACACACACACACACACAGGAGATATGGGATACATATCACATTTGGTATATCACACACACACACACACACACACACACACACACACACACACACACACACACACACACACACTCACACACTCACACAAACAAACACACACACCACTGTCAACCTCTCAGCCCCCACAGCAGCGTGGTGCAATAGATTGTTTTTCCAGAGGCTCGCTCCTCACAGATGAAGTAGACTGAGATTGGAGATGAGTTGGAGACCTCCACACAGCAGGTTGGTAATTATCTGAACTAGAGGCAGGGCTGAATGAGAGGAGGCCAGGAGGGCCAGCCGAATATATATTCCAAACCACCTGATGTAGCTCATGTTTTAAACATGGGCACATTCAGACCAGAGCAGTCGATGAACTATTTCAGATAAATTACATTTTGTTGACCTTAGCATTTACATGGATAGAGATAACTTGGTTGTCCTCTCAGACAACCCAATTTGATATTTAACAAACTAAGCTGAGCGAAAAGCGAGAGATTAAGATGATTCTTGTCCCCTTCAATACAGATGAGCAAATAACAGACAAAACATTTGAGTGCTGTTATGAATGATGTGAATATCGGAGTACTAAGCTTTTAAAAAAGTCAAATAAAAAGGCTATTTTGATACACAGAAGAAGCAGCATTGAGAAATTACAAGTGTCATGTTTGTCCAGTGCATATGTTTAACATAATGAGTGTGTTGCGCTCCAAAATACACTGGGAAATCATTTTGGTTGGATTGTATAGGCAGATCTGCAGACTGGCAAAGGGCGAATAGTGGGAATTACCAGTCTTATTGGCTGTGATTAGGGCCTGGAGTTATTCCTGGTCCTAGTTATGCTCTCATCATAACAGCACATGCACACAATAAATGTGCAATCTAAACCATTCCAGAACATTCCAGAACATTTACGTCAAGAATTCCTGAGCTGAATATAACAATGACGACAGCAAATAAAGAGCTTATTTCCTGGGCTGTTATTGGCTTTTGGTTTGGCAGTAAGCCTTCTGATTGGTTGCCTTGCCTTCATATGCCATCATCCTTAGCTACAGTAACTGGACGGGGGATCTGTGCAGGATGACAGTGGAAGTGTGTTTCCTGATAATAGAAAAGAAAGAAAAACAACACCACAGAGAATGACAAATAACACACCTCCTCAGATCACACAGAGAGAGAGAGACACAGAGAGACGAGAGAGAGACAGAGAGAGACGAGAGAGAGACACAGAGAGACGAGAGAGAGACAGAGAGAGACGAGAGAGAGACAGAGAGAGACGAGAGAGAGACAGAGAGAGACGAGAGAGAGACAGAGAGAGACGAGAGAGAGACAGAGAGAGACGAGAGAGAGACAGAGAGAGACGAGAGACAGAGAGAGAGCGAGAGAGAGAGCGAGAGAGAGAGAGAGAGAGGGGGGGAGATAGAGAGAGAGGGGGAGAAAGAGAGACAGAGAGAGACGAGAGAGACAGAGAGAGAGCGAGAGAGAGAGAGAGGGAGAGAGAGAGAGGGGAGATAGAGGGAGAGAGAGGGGGAGAAAGAGAGACAGAGAGAGATGAGAGAGAGACAGAGAGAGAGCAAGAGAGAGGGAGAGAGAGAGAGGGGGAGATAGAGGGAGAGAGAGGGGGAGAAAGAGACAGCAGTCTCCCATTTCAATGAATAAATCCACCACATTGCAAACAAGGAGACAGGTTGCACTGAAATATCGCTAGCTGTAATTATTTTTTACATGTAGGGTACTCCTCGAGGTGAGAGTGGAGGAGATTCTGAGTTCTTCTAGTTTTCTTCTAGCCGAGTACAAAGTAGTCCGTTTGGTGGAGACTTCTGTCATTTTGGCACACACATTGTTCAGTCATTGTCAATCAAATGCACACACACATAGAGATGAGGTTAGGATATGAATGGTAAAAGTGAACAAAAGTCGTTCTTAGATTAAGTTCAATCTTGGAGGGAATCTCCAAGACATTCACATAGTCTGTGGAATCCATCTGAATCTAGTTGGTTGGTGCTGGATTTTGTACTACGTCCTTCCTTGTTAACTACTAAAGATCCATCCAGAAAACTAAAGAAATCAATGATATTATCTATATTTAAAGATTAAAACTGACAAAACTGTTATAGAAATTTGTTAAAACTACATAATATTTCAAAATACACATGGAATCAAGTAAAATTCGTCTTCTTTTCCACTTGGATTATTCTCATGATGTTACTCCACACCTCCTTTTAAATCTTTACCTCGATTCATCTTTTGTCGTTATTTCCTTAAATATATGCATATAGATGTGTTATCTTTTTTTTATAGCTCTGTCTCTGTATGTATAGCATGTACATATGTTCTGTTAGTGACGTGGGCGGGGTGGGTGGGGTTGGGCTGAGGTTGGGAGTGAGGTGTGAGGTTGGGGTGAGGTCAGGTGGGTGAGGGTCATTGGTTCATTGGTCTCTTATTTACAGCAGGCTTCGAGAGCCACTTGGGGTCCTCTGGAGGCTGAGGCGGGGGTCCGCCGGGGGGATGTACTGGTGGGGATGGTTGTAGGGGGGAGGAGGAGGGGGTAAGGGGGGCTGGTGACCGTCCTTGCTCTCTGGCGACCTCACAGGAGTGGAGGTGGCCGACCGGATGACCTGGTGGTGGTGGGCATGGTGATGATGATGGGCGTGGGTGGGGGTGTGGCTGAGGAAGGCCTCCACGCGGCCATGGCCGCTGTTGTCCAGGACGATCACCTTGACAATCTGCTGGCACTGGATGAGCGTGTCGGGCCGAAGGTCGCCCATGCTGATTGGCTGGAGCTGTTGCAGGTGGTGGAGGGGGGTGCCAGCGGCTGACTGAAGCTGCGGCTGCTGCAAGAGCTCCGCCCGGTGGTTAAGAAGGGCTCCAACACTCTCGGGGCTCCGGGGCAAGCTCCCGCTGCTGCTGAGCTGGTATGTATGAAGCCTGTTGTGAATTGACACCTAGTTTAGAAAACAGCCAGAGACAGCATCAAATGTTATAAGACTGGCCTCCTTCTAGTGCTCCCTCAGCCCTCTTCTCTTTTTTTGGGTGACACCACATCACAACTGGCATGCGTGGGGTGGGGGGTGGGGGAAGAGAGGGGGAGAGTTGGAGGGCGAACGTGCGCCCCCTGGTGCTGGGGGGACCAGTTCAGACTGGGTGCTGGAAGCATTGGTGTAGAGGTGGGAGAGGTAGGGGGAGGCTGTGGATAGAGGGGGGGTGTCGGATGAGAGGAGAAATGTGGGTCAGTTGTTTCTTTTGGGGGAGCCTGGTGGTTCTAAAGGAGTCAGAGGGCCCCCGTGCCTCCTTCTCAAACCACTGTGCAGCACTAAGGGTCACTGAACACTGGGGGTGAAGGAGAGAGGGAGGGGTGCTTTTAGACGGCCATTGAACATAGAAGGGGGGGGATTAGAACTGGAGACGAAGGTGAAACCAACAGGGGGACGAGACATCCACAGACACCACAGGCAAAACTCATCAGAATGCATGCCTCATCATTTTACAACACATTTTAGCAGGCCTTGTCACTCACCAAGCCTGCTCTGTTCAGCAGGCCTGGTCATACCTTCAAAGATCAAGGAGGGTTTTGACATCCTACTTAAACATGACCTCCCATGAAGTTTCCTAAGAAACTCTTTCTTTTCCTACCTGTGAAACTTTTCCGGTTAAAAACTAAAGCATTCTCACTGGGGGTTGTGTACATCCTACATAGTTTGGTGTTGCAGGGAGAATTACTTTGTCTTTGATTCCTATTTAGCCCTATTCCCATGTTTTGAAAATGTCCTTAAAAGCTACAAGAGCAAGTATGTTCAAGGCTTCGATGACATAACCCGTTTGTGCATGTTTCACAACAAATGGACGTCTTAATTCACAATAATTCAATTCAGTCTCAAAGCGAGCACTACTTTGCTTGCAGGGTGAAAGGCCACTACTTGGCTAATCAACTGTATGACTCCACCCCAGCAGTACTCATGCAGCTTGGGTACCTTCCACAGTTCCCCTCATCTCCCCAAACATATGGGTCTTGGAACGAAGAGATATGTTGGGAAATGTCTAGTTGTCTAAACATCCAGAATGAGCTGCGTTTCATTACAGAGCACTTGTAGGTGGATTCTCAGTGGAGTCTGCTAATCAGCCGCTGAACACATTTGCGGTGTAGCTCGTATGTAAATGAGATCTAAATCAGCCTCATTATGTATGCAGGAATGTGTAATTTCCACCAGGAAGTGCTTGTCATGGAGGAATATGTTCCCTTTCGTTATGGAAATGATTAAACACTTACAGTACCTTCGGAAAGTATTCAGACCCCTTGACTTTTCCACATTTATTACATTACAACCTTATTCTAAAATTGATTACATTTTTTTTTTAACTCCTCAGCAATCTACACATAATACTGTAACGGCGTTCTTCGTTTGTAGAAAGAGAGTCGGACCGAAATGCAGCGTGGTGGTTACTCATGTTCTTTAATGAAGAAAAATCGTGACGATACATGAAATAACTTATAAATACAAAAACAACAAACGGAACGTGAAACTTATTACAGCCTATCTGGTGAAACTACACAGCGACAGGAACAATCACCCACGACAGACAAAGCGAAACTCAAGCTACCTAAATACGGTTCCCAATCAGAGGCAACGAGAATCACCTGACTGCTGATTGAGAACCGCCTCAGGCAGCCAAGCCTATACAACACCCCTAATCAGCCGCGATCCCAAATACTACAAACCCCAATACGAAATACAACACGTAAACCCCTGTCACACCCTGGCCTGACCAAATATATAACGAAAACACAAAACACTAAGACCAAGGCGTGACAGAACCCCCCCCCCCCCCCAAGGTGCGGACTCCCGGACGCACCTCAAAACCAAAGGGAGGGTCCGGGTGGGCGTCTGTCATTGGTGGGGGCTCCGGCTCGGGACGTGGACCCCACTTCATTAATGTCCTCGTTCCTCCCCTTCGCGTCCTGGGATAATCCACCCTCGCTGCCGACCATGGCCTAATAGTCCTCACCCAGAACCCCACAGAACTGAGGAGCAGCTCGTGACTGAGGGGCATCTCGGGACTGAGGGGCAGCTCGGGACTGAGGGGCAGCTCGGGACTGAGGGGCAACTCGGGACTGAGGGGCAGCTCGGGACAGGGGCAGCTCGGGACTGAGGGGCAGCTCGGGACTGAGGGGCAGCCCGGAACAGAGGGGCAGCCCGGAACAGAGGGGAAGCCCAGTACTGAGAGAAAGCCCAGTACTGAGAGGAAGCCCAGTACTGAGAGGAAGCCCAGTACTGAGATGAAGCTCAGGTAGGTAGTAGGCTCCGGTAGATCCTGGCTGGCTGGCGGATCTGGAAGATTCAGGTTGACTAGCAGATCTGGAAGATACTGGTTGACTAGCAGATCTGGAAGATTCTGGTTGACTGGCGGATCTAGCTGCTCTATGCAGACTGACAGCTCTGACTGCTCCATGCAGGCTGACAGCTCCTTGCAGACTGGCAGCTCCTTGCAGACTGACAGCTCCTTGCAGACTGACAGCTCCTTGCAGACTGGCAGCTCCCTGTAGACTGGCAGCTCCTTGCAGACTGACAGCTCTGACTGCTCCATGCAGGCTGACAGCTCCTTGCAGACTGACAGCTCCTTGCAGACTGGCAGCTCCTTGCAGACTGGCAGCTCCTTGCAGACTGGCAGCTCCTTGCAGACTGACAGCTCCTTGCAGACTGACAGCTCCCTGCAGACTGGCAGCTCCTTGCTGACTGACAGCTCCTTGCAGACTGGCAGCTCCTTGCAGACTGACAGCTCCTTGCAGACTGACAGCTCCCTGCAGGCTGACAGCTCCTTGCAGACTGACAGCTCCTTGCAGACTGGCAGCTCCTTGCAGACTGGCAGCTCCTTGCAGACTGGCAGCTCCTTGCAGACTGACAGCTCTGGCTGCTTCATGCAGACTGACACCTCTGACTGCTCCATGCAGGCTAACAGCTCCTTGCAGACTGACAGCTCCTTGCAGACTGGCAGCTCCTTGCAGACTGGCAGCTCAGGCTGCTTCAAACAGGCAGGAGGCTCCGGCAGCGCTGTAGAGAAGAATGGCTCTGATAGCGCTGAACAGGCGGGAGACTCCGACAGCGCAGGAGAGGAGGAAAACGCTGGCTGCGCTGAACAGACAGGAGACTCCGGTAGCGCAGGAGAGGAGAAAGGCTCCGACAGCGCTAAACAGGCGGGAGACTCCTACAGCGCAGGAGGGAAGGAAGGCTCTGGCTGTGCTGAACAGGCGGGAGACTCCGACAGCGCAGGAGGGAAGGAAGGCTCTGGCTGTGCTGAACAGGCGGGAGACTCCGACAGCGCAGGAGAGGCGAGGCGCACTGTAGGCCTGATGCGTGGTGCGGGCACTGGTGATACTGGAGCGAGGACACGCACAGGAAGCCTGGTGCGGGGAGCTGCTACCGGAGGACTGGTGTGTGGAGGTGGCACAGGATGTGCAAGGCTAGGGATGTGCACAGGAGGCCTGGTGCGTGAGGCTGGCACCAACTTCACCAGCCGACTAACACGCACCTCAGGACGAGTATGGAGCGCTAACTCAGGTGCCATCAAATCCCCGACACGATCCGTCGGACGAATATGATATCTATAGCACCAAGCTAGCAACTCCCTCATTACTCTCCACTCCACTTTCCCCATTAACTCCTTCACAGTCTCTGCTTCGCTCACCTCTAACACCGGCTCTGGTTCTGGTCTCCTCCTTGGCTCCTCACGAAAAACAAGGAGAGTTGGCTCAGGTCCATCTCCTGACTCAGCCACTCTCCCTCTGAGCCCCCCCCCCCCCAATACATTTTTGGGGGTGACTCTCGGGTTTCGCTCTGCGCCGCCGTGTCTGTTTCTCCAACTCCATTCGCCTATAGCCTTCTTCGCACTGTTCCAGCGAATCCCATGCGGGCTCCTGCACTCTCTCTGGGTCGGCCGCCCACCTGTCGATTTCTTCCCACGTCGTATACTCCATGCCATTGCTGTCCATAACTTCCTCCTTTCGCTTTTCCTACGGTCGCTGCCTGTAACCACGCCGCTCGGTCCGTATGTGGTGGGTGATTCTGTAACGGCGTTCTTCGTTTGTAGAAAGAGAGTCGGACCGAAATGCAGCGTGGTGGTTACTCATGTTCTTTAATGAAGAAAAATCGTGACGATACATGAAATAACTAATAAATACAAAAACAACAAACGGAACGTGAAACTTATTACAGCCTATCTGGTGAAACTACACAGCGACAGGAACAATCACCCATGAAATACAAAGCGAAACTCAAGCTACCTAAATACGGTTCCCAATCAGAGGCAACGAGAATCACCTGACAGCTGATTGAGAACCGCCTCAGGCAGCCAAGCCTATACAACACCCCTAATCAGCCGCGATCCCAAATACTACAAACCCCAATACGAAATACAACACGTAAACCCCTGTCACACCCTGGCCTGACCAAATATATAACGAAAACACAAAACACTAAGACCAAGGCGTGACAAATACCCCATAATGACAAAGCGAAAACAGGTTTTTGCAATTTTTTTGCAATGTATAAAACCTTAAAAACAGAAAAACCTTATTTACATAAGTATGCAGACCCTCTGCTGTGAGACTCGAAATTGAGCTCAGGTGCATCCTGTTTCCATTGATCATCCTTGAGATGTTTCTACAACTTGATTGGACTACACCTGTGGTAAATTCAATTGATAGGACATGATTTGGAATGGCACACATGTCTATATAAGGTCCCACAGTTGACAGTAAATGTCTGAGCAAAAACCAAGCCATGAGGTCGAAGGAATTGTCTGTAGAGCTCCGAGACAGGATTGTGTTGAGGCACAGATCTGGGGAGGGGTACCAAAACATTTCTGCAAAATTGAAGGTCCCCAAGAACACAGTGGCCTCCATTATTCTTAAATTGAAGAAGTTTGGAACCACCAAGACTCTTCCTAGAGCTGACCGACCTGCTAAAATAAGCAATCGGGGGAGAAAGGCCTTGGTCAGGGAGATGACCAAAAACACGATGGTCACTCTGACAGAGCTCTAGAATTCCTTTGTGGAAATGGGAGAACATTCCAGAAGGACAACCATGTCTGCAGCACACCTCTGGTCAGGGAGATGACCAAAAACACGATGGTCACTCTCACAAAGCTCACAAATTTCTTTGTGGAAACGGGAGAACCTTCCAGAAGGACAACCATCTCTGCAACACTCCCCAATCAGGCCTTTATGGTAGTGGCCGGACAGAAGCCACTCCTCAGTAAAAGGCACATGACAGCCCACTTGGAGTTCGCCAAAAGGCACCTAAAGACTCTCAGACCATGAGAAACAAGATTCTCGGGTCTGAGGAAACCAAGATTGAACTCTTTGGACTGAATGCCAAGCGTCACGTCTGGAGCAAACCTGGCAGAGCTCTCAGGATCTCAGACTGTGGCAAAGGTTCGCCTTCCAACAGGACAACAACCCAAAGCAGACAGCCAAGACAACGCAAGAGTGGCTTCGGGACAAGTCTCTGAATGTCCTTGAGTGCAGCCAGAGCCCAGACTTAAACCTGATCGAACATCTCTGGAGAGACCTGAAGATAGCTGTGCAGCAAAACTCCCCATCCAACCTGACAGAGCTTGAGAGGATCTGCAGAGAAGAATTGGAGAAACTCCCCAAATACTCTCAGACCAAGATAATTAGAACATAATCATTTCAAACCTCGCTTACATTTATATACAGTGCGCGTGGGAATCAGGGCATAAAATGAACACCAGCCACCTGCCAAATGCAGGTAGATGTAGGTATTGTTGGATAAGAATGTCTGTTTCACCTGCCACGTTGGCGGGGGGGGGGGGGGCAATTTGCAGGGCTCTACAGTGGAGCATTATGTTCGCATTTGTGAATAAAAATAGAGTCAAAGGTCAAGTATGAACATAATGTGCGATTTGTAGCAAATAAATGCTGATGTAGTTGTTTTCAAAGTATTTCTGCTGCTTTGTTTCATAGCTGCTAATCGCACAAAGAAATAAGAATCCTACATCCCACCTACATCCCAGCTTTGCACACTGTGAGTGAAGCAGTGATAGATTCATTTTTGGAGGCGCAGGTACAGGTCAGTAAAGTGAGACAGATTTGTTCATCTACTTGACACAGTGGCTGGTGGACCAAAAATACATTTTTAGGCCCCGGTGGGAATATTTGGGAACAGATTTCCCAAATTAAAATAACTTGGAGTTGATTTCCTGGTGTCTGTTGTTATGTTAGTCTTTTATGTCCAACAATGAAAATGTTTTGCTCAGTAAACTTGGGGGGCCAAATAAAACCACCCACGTGCCAACCTCGGCCCACAGGCCACCAGTTGGGGAGTCCTGCTTTAGATTATTATGCAAGCTTGGTAATGGAACTGTGACAAGAATGACTATTGGCAGGTCCATATTGATTTTTCATGTGGGTTTCGGCTCCGTATTGCCCTTAAGCCAGATGGATGACATGGATGCCATTTCCATCGGGGCTTTTGATGTACATCTATTCATAATGTAATAAACTAGATGTTTTATCTGTTATCATCTGTCCTTAACGAACAATGAGTCACGCTCTGCCTTTGATTTCTCTCCCTCCTCCCTCCCGCCCTTTCTCTTTCACCTTCTCTATCCATCTCTCCCTCTGTCACACATATTCAGCTTCCTTTTGAGCAAGCTGGACATACTGCGGATTGTGTCTTACAGGCTGTATATAGATCATGGGTACAACATGAATTGACCTGTTATGTGATTAATGACTGTAACTTCAGATATCATTAATGGCACATAATTAATCAATGAAAAACCTTCCTCCATACATGCTACACTTTATCCAAACAGAATAGACCCATGGCAGGGCAGGGTGGTCAAGGGCAAATGGAGCCCCCCGCGTATTGAGAGCTCACAGGGGGATGCGGCGGCGTTGGCGGCACCCTGTCTGGTTGTCTCCTGGAGACAGAGGCTATCAAGCCGACCCTATACCCAGCACCGCTGCATTTCGACAGCTTACGTCCTCGCTCACAGGGGGTTGACGTTTCAGCGTGGGGAGGAGGTAAGAGACTGTAGGGGTAGAGCGAAGGGACATGATCTCTAAGACCGACACGTACTCTAGCCACCTTGGCCTCGGGAGGTACGACATACCTACAACTACAATACACCTCCATCACTAATAATACAACTCCAAATCGGCATTTAACCCAGTCCTTTAACCCAGTCCTTTAACCCAGTCCTTTAACCCAGTCCTTTAACCCAGTCATTTAACCCAGTCCTTTAACCCAGTCCTTTAACCCAGTCCTTTAACCCAGTCATTTAACCCAGTCCTTTAACCCAGTCCTTTAACCCAGTCCTTTAACCCAGTCCTTTAACCCAGTCCTTTAACCCAGTCATTTAACCCAGTCCTTTAACCCAGTCCTTTAACCCAGTCCTTTAACCCAGTCCTTTAAACCAGTCATTTAACCCAGTCCTTTAACCCAGTCCTTTAACCCAGTCCTTTAACCCAGTCATTTAACCCAGTCATTTAACCCAGTCCTTTAACCCAGTCCTTTAACCCAGTCCTTTAACCCAGTCCTTTAACCCAGTCATTTAACCCAGTCCTTTAACCCAGTCATTTAACCCAGTCCTTTAACCCAGTCCTTTAACCCAGTCCTTTAACCCAGTCCTTTAACCCAGTCATTTAACCCAGTCATTTAACCCAGTCCTTTAACCCAGTCATTTAACCCAGTCCTTTAACCCAGTCCTTTAACCCAGTCATTTAACCCAGTCATTTAACCCAGTCCTTTAACCCAGTCATTTAAGCCAGTCATTTAACCCAGTCCTTTAACCCAGTCCTTTAACCCAGTCATTTAACCCAGTCATTTAACCCAGTCATTTAACCCAGTCCTTTAACCCAGTCATTTAACCCAGTCCTTTTACCCAGTCCTTTAACCCAGTCCTTTAACCCAGTCATTTAACCCAGTCCTTTAACCCAGTCCTTTAACCCAGTCCTTTAACCCAGTCATTTAACCCAGTCCTTTAACCCAGTCATTTAACCCAGTCCTTTAACCCAGTCCTTTAACCCAGTCATTTAACCCAGTCCTTTAACCCAGTCATTTAACCCAGTCATTTAACCCAGTCCTTTAACCCAGTCCTTTAACCCAGTCATTTAACCCAGTCCTTTAACCCAGTCATTTAACCCAGTCCTTTAACCCAGTCATTTAACCCAGTCATTTAACCCAGTCATTTAACCCAGTCCTTTAACCCAGTCATTTAACCCAGTCATTTAACCCAGTCCTTTAACCCAGTCCTTTAACCCAGTCATTTAACCCAGTCCTTTAACCCAGTCATTTAACCCAGTCCTTTAACCCAGTCCTTTAACCCAGTCATTTAACCCAGTCATTTAACCCAGTCCTTTAACCCAGTCCTTTAACCCAGTAATTTAACCCAGCAGATACTGTATGTATAATGTACCTCAAAGATGATCAATTTAACTGATACCGCAGTAGGCCTGTTGACTGTTAGAACAAATAAAGCCTCGTTTCAATGGAGCCTGAGCACACTGCCTCTTGTTAAACAGGCCCTGAATGTCACATTGACCGGGTGTGTTTGCCTCTGTGCACCAGTCCTCTGGCGGAGGGATACAAAAGGTCATGTAGCACCTCCAGAGTGGTAATTGCAAAGCCTTTGGGTACTGTAGTTCTGCTGATCATGTGGAATGTGGAATGCTACGTTTTCTCACAGAAACATACACACACAGCAGTATTGTGGTAGGTTATGTCAACTGAATGAAAGTTGAAACACCCTCTAGAATTATGGTAATTTACCATTTCTATTCACTCATTCTCTCACTCACCTGAAAGCCCAAAGGGCCACCTCCAAACCTCTGGCCCAGGCTATACAGTTGAAGTCGGAAGTTTACATTCACTTAGGTTGGTGTCATTAAAACTTGTTTTTCAACCACTCCACAAATTTCTTGTTAACAAACTATAGTTTTGGCAAGTCGGTTAGGACATCTACTTTGTGCCTGACACAAGTAATTTTTCCAATAATTGTTTACAGACAGATTATTTCACTTCCAATGGGTCAGAAGTTTACATTCACTAAATTGACTGTGCCTTTAAACAGCTTGGAAAATTCCAGAAAATGATGTCATGGCTTAAGAAGCTGATTGACTCAAATGATGTCAATGAGCCTATTGGAGGTGTACCTGTGGATGAATTTCAAGGCCTACCTTCAAACTCAGTGCGTCCTGGCTTGACATCATGGGAAAATCAAAATAAATCAGCCAAGACATCCTTGGGAGCAATTCAAACCATGTTCATCTGTACAAACAATAGTACGCAAGTATAAACACCATGGGACCACGCAGCCATGATACCGCTCAGGAAGGAGACACGTTTGGTCTCCTAGAGATGAACGTACTTTGGTGCGAAAAGTGCAACTCAATCCCAGAACAACAGCAAAGGACCTTGTGAAGATGCTGGAGGAAACGGGTACAAAAGTATCTATATCCACAGTAAAACGAGTCCTATTTCGACATAACCTGAAAGGCTGCTCAGCAAGGAACAAGCCACTACTCCAAAACCGCTATAAAAAAAGCCAGACTACGGTTTGCAACTGCACATGGGGACAAAGATGGTACTTTTTGGAGAAATGTCCGCTGGTCTGATGAAACAAAAACAGAACTGTTTGGCCATAATGACCATCGTTATGTTTGGACGAAAATGGGGAGGCTTGCAAGCCGAAAAACACCATCCCAACCGTGAAGCACGGGGGTGGCAGCATCATGTTGTGGGGATGCTTTGCTGCAGGAGGTACTGGTGCACTTCACAAAATAGATGGCTTCATGAGGAAGGACAATTATGTGGATATATTGAAGCAACATCTCAAGACGTCAGGAAGTTCGAACTTGGTCATAAATGGGTCTTCCAAATGGACAATGAACCCAAGCATACTTCCAAAGTTGTGGCAAACTTCCAAAGTTGTGGCAAAATGGTTTAAGGACAACAAAGTCAAGGTATTGGAGTGGCCATCACAAAGCCCTGACCTCAATCCTATAGAAAATGTGTGGGCAGGATTGAAAAAGCATGGGCGAGCAAGCAGGCCTACAAACCTGACTCCGTTACACCAGCTCTATCAGGAGGAATGGGCCAAAATTCACTCAATTTATTGTGGGAAGCTTGTGGAAGGCTACCTGAAAGGCTACCCAAGTTAAACAATATAAAGGCAATGCTACCAAATACTAATTGAGTGTATGTAAACTTCTGACCCACTGGGAATGTGATGAAAGAAATAAAAGCTGAAATAAATCATTTTCTCTACTATTATTCTGACATTTCACATTCTTAAAATAAAGTGGTGATCCTAACTGACCAAAGACAGGGAATTTTTACTCTGATTAAATGTCAGGAATTGTGAAAAACTGAGTTTAAATGTACTTGGCTAAGGTGTATGTAAACTTCTGACTTCAACTGTATATAATGCAGTAACCACTTCCTATGTTTCTACCTACTACTATTACCTACCTACCTAGAACAATTACTAAGGACATTTACAGCACCAGTCAAAAGTTTGGACACACCTACTCATTCAAGTTTATTTTTTATTTTTTATTTTTAACTATTTTCTACGTTGTAGAATAATAGTGAAGACATCAAAACTATGAAATAACACATGTGGAATGATATAGTAAACAAAATTATAGTATATAGTAAACAAAACATATATTTTATATTTGAGATTCTTACTAGCCACCCTTTGCCTTGACAGTTTTGCAGACACTTTTCATTCTCACAACCAGCTTCATGAGGTAGTCACCTGGAATGCATATCAAATAACAGGTGTGCCTTGTCAAAAGTTCATTTGTGGAATTTCTTTGCCAATCAGTTGTATTCTGACAAGGTAGGGGGGTATACAGAAGATAGCCCTATTTGATAAAAAAAAAGTCCATATTAAGGCAAGAACAGCTCAAATAAGCAGAGAAACGACAGTTCATCATTACTTTAAGACATGATGAATTTTTTAAATTTCTTCAAGTGCAGTCGCAAAAACCATCAAGCGCTATGATGAAACTGGCTCTCATGAGGACCGCCACAGGAAAGGAAGACCCAGAGTTACCTCTGCTGCAGAGGATAAGTTCATTAGAGTTTTGAGCCTCAGAAATTACAGCCCAAATAAATTCTTCACAGAGTTCAAGTAACAGACACATCTCAACATCAACTGTTCAGAGGAGACTGCGTGAATCAGTCCTTCATGGTCGAATTGCTGCAAAGAAACCACTACTAAAGGACACCAATAAGAAGAAGAGACTTGCTTGGGCCAAGAGACACAAGCAATGGACATTAGACCGGAGGCAACCTGTCCTTTGATCTGATGAGTCCAAATTTGAGATTTTTGGTTCCAACCGCCATGTCTTTGTGAGACGCAGAGTAGATGAACGGATGATCTCTGCATGAGTGGTTCCCACCGTGAAGCATGGAGGAGGAGGTGTGATGGTGCTTTGCTGGTGACACTGTCTGTGATTTATTTTGAATTCAAGGCACACTTAACCAGCATGGCTACTACAGCATTCTGCAGCAATACGCATCCCATCTGGTTTGCGCTTAGTGGGACTATCATTTGATATTCAACAAGACAATGACCCAAAACACACCTCCAGGCTGTGTAAGGGCTATTTGACCAAGAAGGACAGTGATGGAGTGCTGTATCAGATGACCTGGCCTCCACAATCACCTGACCTCAACCCAATTGAGATGGTTTGGGATGAGTAGGACCGCAGAGTGAATGAAATGCAATCAACAAGTGCTCAGCATATGTGGGAACTTGGAAGAATGTTGGAAAAGCATTCCAGGTGAAGCTGGTTGAGAGAATGCCAAGAGTGTACAAAGCTGTCATCAAGGCAAAGGGTGGCTACTTTGAAGAATCTGAAATCTAAAATATGTTTTGATTTGTTTAACACTTTTTTGGT
Source organism: Oncorhynchus kisutch (assembly GCF_002021735.2). Classification (NCBI taxonomy): domain Eukaryota; kingdom Metazoa; phylum Chordata; class Actinopteri; order Salmoniformes; family Salmonidae; genus Oncorhynchus; species Oncorhynchus kisutch. Next base: position 994,806 of record NW_022261985.1, read on the forward strand.
TACTACATGATTCCACATGTGTTATTTCATAGTTTTGATGTCTTCACTATTATTCTACAATGTAGAAAATAGTACAAATAAAGAAAAACCCTTGAATGAGTAGGTGTGTCCAAACTTTTGACTGTTATTGTATATGGATATGTCATGCTATATGGGGGGCAGATTTATTGTCTGATCGGAGTTCTATAGGGTCAATAGTTAGTTCAATAGGGTCAATAGTTAGTTCAATAGAGTCCCACTCACCCATTCACTCACATACAGACACACTAGCGTTATGCTAAGTCAGACTAACTTCTGTGGTGCCTAGGCCTCTGCTCCAGTGACAATAGATACAAATAAACACTTACCTGCATTAAGACTTGGACTATCAGTGAGCACTTACCTCCACTGTATTGTGTCCACTGTTCTCATCCAGGTCCTGCTTGCCTGTCAATCAAAATGACACCAACATAAGAGCTGACGGAAACATGAGGCCAAAATCAATGGCGTGTGTATGTTTTTGGTTTTATTGTCCTTGTGGGGACCAGATTTCCTTACAAGGATAGTTAAACAAGGAGATTTCGGACACTTGGGGACATTTCACCGATCCCCACAAGGAAAAATACTATTTTAGGCTTAGGGGTCAGGGGTTAGGTTTAGGGGTTTGGGGTTAAGGGTTAGGTTTACGGTAAATTTGATTTTTAATGGGAAACAATTGTTTTGTCCCCACAAGGATAGTAAAACAAATGTGTGTGTGTGTGTGTGTGTATGAGAGCATGTGTGTCTGGAGAGTAGTATGTTTCACAGTATTGCATGTTAGCTTAGGTTAGGTGCACAAACACATGTGTACACAGACACACACCTGACGGGGAGCCCTGTTTGCTGCGTAGCTCCAGAGTGCCATTGTTCTTAGCTGACACTCCCTTCGAGCCCTGCTGTTTCTCCAACTCCCCTACACAGGACAGAAGACTGTCATCAGAGAGAGAGAGAGAGGGAGAGAGAGACAGACACAGCGGGAGAGTGAGAGAGTGAGAGAGTGAGAGAGTGAGTGAGAGAGAGTGTGAGAGAGTGAGAGAGAGAGAGTGAGAGAGAGAGAGAGTGTGAGAGAGTGAGAGAGAGTGTGAGAGAGTGTGAGAGAGTGAGAGAGAGACAGACATACAGACAGACAGACAGACAGAGGGAGGGAGGGAGGGAGGGAGAGAGGGAGAGAGACAGAGGGAGAGAGACGAACAGAGAGAGAGACAGACAGAGAGTGTAACGAACAGAGAGTGTGTAGGGGAGGGATGGGTTGGAAGGAAAGGAAGAGAGGAGAGAGTAAGAGGGAGGGAGAAATGGGGTGAGGCTGAGAGAAAGAGTGGTGATAGGGAGAGAGAGGGAGAGAGCGAGGGAGGGGGACGAAAGAGGATGAGACGGACAGAGACAGAAGCACCAACAGTGACGGACAGTGAGAGAGGAATATAGACAACAACTGCAGAAGAGATAGAGAGAGAGTGAGAGGAAGATAAAGAGAGAGACAGAATGAGTGACAGGGGCACAGACAGAGGGAACAGCATGTGCAAGGGAGACAGACAGACATAGAGAGAGCCAGACAGAGTGACAGCAGCAGAGATGGAGAGGGTGACAGACAGACATAAAGAGAGACAGAGAGTGACAGCAGCAGAGACAGAGAGTAACAGACAGACAGACAGACAGACAGACAGACAGACAGACAGACAGACAGACAGACAGACAGACAGACAGACAGACACAGACAGACAGACAGACAGACAGACAGACAGACAGACAGACAGACAGACAGACAGACAGACAGACAGACAGACAGACAGACAGACAGACAGACAGACAGACAGACAGACAGACATAGAGAGAGCCAGACAGACAGACAGACAGACAGACAGACAGACAGACAGACAGACAGACAGACAGACAGACAGACAGACAGACAGACAGACAGACAGACAGACAGACAGACAGACAGACAGACAGACAGACAGACATAAAGAGAGTCAGCAGTAGCAGTAGAGACGGAGACAGTGACAGACAGACATAAAGAGAGTCAGCAGTAGCAGTAGAGAAAACAAGTGGGGGCGAGTCCTCTGCCTCCTCCCTAGAGTCACTCAACTCTACACGGTGTCCCAAATGGCACCTTATTCCCTATGGGGCCTTGTCTAAAGTAGTGCACTGCATAGGGAATAGGCTGCCATTTGGGGCACCTCTGTGCGGTTGATGATGATGGCCTGTCATTTCCATTGGCGACGGCTAAATGTTGCTGTGTCCCCACTGACTGCTTGGTTCTGTAATTCTGCTGCAGCTGTACTCCAGTAGGATGACTGTGCAGAATAGTTGAGTCCTTTTTCAAGTCTCTTTCCTCATGAGAAATAGTCAGGAGTGTTGTGTGTGTTGTGTCTGTTTTTTCATGTGTGTTTGTGAGTGAGTCTGTGCATGTGTGTGTGTCTGTGAATGTGTGTGTGTCTGTGAATGTGTGTGTGTCTGTGCATGTGTGTGTGTCTGTGAATGTGTGTGTGTCTGTGAATGTGTGTGTGTCTGTGCATGTGTGTGTGTCTGTGAATGTGTGTGTGTCTGTGCATGTGTGTGTGTCTGTGCATGTGTGTGTGTCTGTGCATGTGTGTGTGTCTGTGCATGTGCGTGTGTCTGTGAATGTGTGTGTGTCTGTGAATGTGTGTGTGTCTGTGAATGTGTGTGTGTCTGTGAATGTGTGTGTGTCTGTGCATGTGTGTGTGTCTGTGAATGTGTGTGTGTCTGTGCATGTGTGTGTGTCTGTGAATGTGTGTGTGTCTGTGAATGTGTGTGTGTCTGTGCATGTGTGTGTGTCTGTGAATGTGTGTGTGTCTGTGCATGTGTGTGTGTCTGTGCATGTCTGTGTGTCTGTGCATGTGTGTGTGTCTGTGCATGTGTGTGTGTCTGTGAATGTGTGTGTGTCTGTGCATGTGTGTGTGTCTGTGAATGTGTGTGTGTCTGTGAATGTGTGTGTGTCTGTGCATGTGTGTGTGTCTGTGAATGTGTGTGTGTCTGTGCATGTGTGTGTGTCTGTGCATGTGTGTGTGTCTGTGCATGTGTGTGCTTCCTTGCTCCAAACTCAGGTGACCTTTTGAGTCACAGCAACATCCCCCAGCGTATCTCCAGTCCAACGGAGGAAAAAAAGGGATGAAAAGAAAAAGAAATAGCTCATCCAAAATAATGTATGAATCATCCATCCCTCCATCCACACAGGAATTCCCTCCTCAAAGAGGAGAGATAAACAATAAGAAAATGGAATAGACCGCCGCAGGCTTATTTACACGAGTGCTAACAATGTGGCGCCTTCGTAGAGGAGGGGAAGATGTCGACCGTGTGTGTGTGTGCCAGTGATTTTGTGTGTGTGTGTGTGTGTGTGTTCATGCATTGGCACTTGACTTTGTCTGAAAATGGGGGTGCAAACGCTTTCAAAACTGTTTCTTGACAGGAAGAACCCATTTTTATGAACAGAACACAACGATTTTTCTTAGGTTTTGCCACAATAAATGATATTGAAAAGGTGTTTTAATAACTAGATTACTAATCTCCCCCTCTGAAAATCCCACCTCAAATAATTAATTGACAAGTCTGAAACTGGAGTGTTGCATTTAAATTTGGTCATTGATCATGTTCCCATAATAATAATATTACAAACATATTATTAACTTATCATTATTATCATTAAACTTTTGTACAACAACCATAGTGAGTAGGCTACATACACTGAGTGTACCAAACATTTTGCCCTCAGAACAGCCTCAATTCATCGGGGCATGGACTCTACAAGGTGTGGAAAGCGTTCCACAGGGATGCTGGCCCATGTTGACTCCAATGCTTCCCACAGTTGTGTCAAGTTGGCTGGATGTCCTTTGGGTGCTGGATCGTCCTTGATACACACAGGAAACTGTTGAGCCTGAAAAACCCAGCAGCGTTGGAGACAGTGAAGGCTGCTGAGGAGAGGACGGCTCATAACAGAGACTGTAACGGCGCGAATGGAATCAAACACCTGGGAACCATGGAAACCATGTGTTTGATGTATTTGATATCATTCCACTCCAGTCAGTACCATGAGCCTGTTCTCCCATATTAAGGTGCCACCAACCTCCTGTGGTTGCAGTTCATGACACACACCGGTGTGCCTGGTACCTACTACCATACCCCGTTCAAGGGCACAAATACACAACTCATGTCTCAGTTGCCTCAAAGCTTAAAAATCCTCCTTTAACCTGTCTCCTCCCCTTCATCTTTAACCTGTCTCCTCCCCTTCATCTTTAACCTGTCTCCTCCCCTTCATCTTTAACCTGTCTCCTCCCCTTCATCTTTAACCTGTCTCCTCCCCTTCATCTTTAACCTGTCTCCTCCCCTTCATCTTTAACCTGTCTCCTCCCCTTCATCTTTAACCTGTCTCCTCCCCTTCATCATTAACCTGTCTCCTCCCCTTCATCTTTAACCTGTCTCCTCCCATTCATCTTTAACCTGTCTCCTCCCCTTCATCTTTAACCTGTCTCCTCCCCTTCATCTTTAACCTGTCTCCTCCCCTTCATCTTTAACCTGTCTCCTCCCCTTCATCTACACTGATTAAAGTGGATTTAACAGGTGACATCAATAAGGGATCATAGCTTTTTGCCTTTTCATTTTATATACCAGTGGTGCAACTAGTGCTTTCTTTCCACACTGAACCAAAACAGTGGCAGCTGTGAAGCAAAACTTTCAAACCAAAAACATGAATCTTGTGGAGACAGAGGTGCAAAATGCAATCTGTTCATTATTATATCAGGTGCCTGTGTGTGTATGTAAGTGTGTGCACGCTAGTGTGTATGCGCACATATGCATGCATCCTGTGCTATTGTGTACGCATGTGTGACTTCCCTAAAGCAAACAGACAAACTAGCAAACACACACAAGCACTAGCACACACACACACACACACACACACACACACACACACACACACACACACACACACACACACACACACACAAACACCACTCTCCTCCACATCTCTCCTCCCTGGCTGCTTTCAGGAGAGCTGCCCTCTCCTTTGTTCTTGTTTTGTCCATAGTGTTTGGCTGCTCTGTACCAGAGAACACTAACAAAAGGTCAGTGGCCAGGGTCTCTGTCAGGAATCAGACTGGGAGACAAACACATACATGCCAACCCTGTCCAACTTTTTAGAGTACCAGACACGCTCTGCAAATTGGAGATTCAACTGGCGAGCATAGCACATGCCGAAATGGGGTCCCCCCACGCTCGTGCACGCGCTGTTTGTGAGTCTGATCGCAATTATAGAATTGTACCAAATCAAGTCCATACAAGGTTGGAATACTTTCTTTCCTGACAGCATCCCATGTACACACATGGTAAACGTCACTAACAAGATGGAGATAGAAAGAACACACAAAGGGCCTTTATTCTGGGACTTTTTCAAATGTTAATAAACAAATAGATACAAAATGTACAAACGTCTTATCCGCGATTTAAAAAAAGCTGCTCTGTCTGTTTCTTTCAGTCTCCTCACTCTCATCGTCTGACATTGCTTTACTGACTGGCTGCAACAACAATGATTTACTAAATGAACTGCTATTTTGTTTGGGACCTATGCTTACTTGTTTTTCATGAGCACACGTGCTTAGACAAACATAATGGATCACACCTGGTTCAGTTCACTCCTCTGAAAAGGTATTTACAAAACAAAAATAAAAGTACAGAACATATCAAATAAATATATGTTTTGTGGAATTAGCACAGATGGTCAGTATGTTTATTCCATTTCCTGTACAGTGTAGAATGGAGATAATGATCTATTATGTTTTTCTTAGCACATGACCCCAAGTTTAGTGTCTATAGTAGAGGAACGCTTGTCACCTCTCAAACAGGGCCAGCTCACAAGTATTGGTTTTTTAGACACGGGTCCTAATCAACTCTAAAAGCAAAATCATTTTGAAAACATAAAAACAAAAACAAATGATCACATCGACACAGACCGCAAATTGGCTACGCAAAGCTTAACTAGGCTACCTACCGCCAAGGGAATCTGAGCGCTGTTCGCTAGAAGAGTCCGGTGTTTCAGCCGATGTAAAGGTGCCTATGGTATTTCTTTGCAGCGCATACATCATTTCAGATTTTGGAAATTGATAAAATCTCAAATCTATTGCAAAGGCATTTTAGAAGCATGGCCTATATAGCTGATAGCGGACACTCATTCATTCTTCATCGCGCAGTCTTCTAAAATCCCAACTCCATTTAATGCCAAGATGGTTATATTTATTTTTGATTATACTTTTGTAATGCTTTTTGTGACGTGGATCATAGTTACATTCTATCAGGTTGCGTGATTATCGTAATGTTACGTGAAAAAAACAACTAATGGGACGCATAATGAAATATCACACTCGCACAAATGAGACCAGTTATTTTTCGTATTTGCTTTTAATTTATTTCACTAGCAAATGCGAGTGAACTGCTGGCACTTTAGAGACCACTGAATGTCCATCTTCTTAGCTTGAAACAATTAGTGTTTACCTTTCCACAGCACACAGAGTCGAAAATAGATTTGTCAATGTGTTCACGTACAGCTGACAGTTGGCAAACTCAGCATCATAACAAACAGGAGATGGGGCAGACACGTAGCTACGCCGAATAATGATGTATTCATCTCCATGTCCGTTGACACAAACTCCGTACATGTCTGTGTGTTGCAGCTCGAGAATCGGGATGTTAGATTTACTCAGTGGAATTCTTTTTTATTAAAATGTAAAACAAATACAAAATAAAAATAAGGCCCTATTCATTTCTGCCTACTTTTAACTCGGATCTCGTACCTGCGTACATGGACAGAGAATTGCATAGTTGGAACGCAAAATGCAGAGCCATGATTATACAGAGACATGATCACATGGAACTATCTTCCATATCCATTTACTCAGCAAACAGCAAAATAACCTTTAAACGTGGATTAAACAACATCTCATGGAACCGAGGGGACTGTGAGGACACACACACAGAGACACTTTTAGTTGTGTTGCTTGTATATGGTTGTATTTTAAATGTGTGTGACTGTCCTTGTCTATCAGTGAATCAGTGTCATGTTTATAGTGTTTTTGTAGAACCCAGGAAGAGTAGTTGCTGCTTCTGCTAAGGATAATGGAGATCCTTATAACCATATAATAAACAATTAAACACAAACATGTACACATGCACACACACTCAGGCAGACATGCACACACACTCAGGCAGACATGCACACACACTCAGGCAGACATGCACACACACTCAGGCAGACATGCATACACACTCAGGCAGACATGCACACACACTCAGGCAGACATGCACACACACTCAGGCAGACATGCACACACACTCAGGCAGACATGCACACACACTCAGGCAGACATGCACACACACTCAGGCAGACATGCACACACACTCAGGCAGACATGCACACACACTCAGGCAGACATGCACACACACTCAGGCAGACATGCACACACACTCAGGCAGACATGCACACACACTCAGGCAGACATGCACACACACTCAGGCAGACATGCACACACACTCAGGCAGACATGCACACACACTCAGGCAGACATGCACACACACTCAGGCAGACATGCACACACACTCAGGCAGACATGCACACACACTCAGGCAGACATGCACACACACTCAGGCAGACATGCACACACACTCAGGCAGACATGCACACACACTCAGGTTAGACATGCACACACACTCAGGCAGACATGCACACACACTCAGGCAAACACATACACACAGACACACACGCACATACACACGTCCCGAGTCCCCCAGGCAGAATAGAAACACAACCGTTCCCTGACTCTTGTTTTTCAGAAACGCATCAGAACAGAGTGTATGATCTCAGTATTGGGAGCATGAATAATTGTATCTTTGGTGTAGTCGTTGATGTTAGAGATACAATAATGTCATTTGTATGGGTGCTAGGAGGAATATGAGCATGAACACCGTTTGGTTATGTAATGACATCAACGTATACAAAGACATGTAGACACAGACACATGCATGTAGACACAGACACATGCATGTAGACACAGACACATGCATGTAGACACAGACACATGCATGTAGACACAGACACATGCATGTAGACACAGACACATGCACACGTAGACAGACAGATAGACTGTTGACATCTTCCTCTCCCCATTGTTAGCACTTACGTAAATAATCCTGCGGCACCCTGATTCCATTTTCTCCTTTTTGAGAAATGAAAGAGAATCTCTGTGCGGATGGAGGGATGGATGATTCATACATTATTTTGCATGAGCTGTTTCTTTTTTCCCCTTTCCCTCTTCACCTGAGTTTGGAGCAACGGAGTACACACACACACACACACACACACACACACACACACACACACACACACACACACACACACACACACACACACACACACACACACACACACACACACACACACACACACACACACACACACACACACACACACACACACACACACACACACACACACACACACACACACACACACAGTACTCACATTCAATGCGTATCTGTTCCATCTCTGACACCTCAGCAATGGACTCCTTCAGATCTTCTAGAAACTTGAGCAGCTCCTCGGCGCTCTGAGCACAGAAGTTGAGCACCTGCTTCTTGTCTGAGCCGAAGGGTGAGATGATGGTGATGCCATGGGGGTAGTCTGAGGAGGAGAGATGAGAAGGAGATGACTTTATTTTACATAATAGTGTTGGCTAATAAGAAGGATGAAAGGATATCGCCAAATGTCTTCCTCATATCGATATCCAATGATATTGGTGCCCACCACTAATAGTTACATATTGCAATAGACCCAGATTGGCTAAAGGCATTTGTACCAAAGCGTTGGTCAAATAGATCCATGAACTAGTTTGTGGAGTATTCAAGGATGTAACTGTACTGGAGTTTCTTTTCACAATAACAAATATTATGGTTTAAATCACTGAACAGAGATGAGTTCCCCCAAAGCAAAATAAAGGCTTGATCCATCACAGCCAGGTAACTAAAGAATGAACCATTTTCTCACATCTTCAACTGACACAGTAGCAACAAAAAACATCAGAATGCTTTTTTTCTCCTTCCCCAAAGAAGGGAATGAGGCAAAAGAGGCAATAAATTCATTGGGGAAATGAGATTAGTCGCTACTGTTTTCTGTTTTCATTTCTCACTATCCGTGCTCCGGCGCGCCTCGCTCTCCCCTTCGCTCTTTTAAATGGCACTTTGACGATGGAGGCACTGCATCTTTCATGCCTGAGGCGTGAAGAAAAGAATATCCCTGTATGATAGATTTCATATGAAAATATCACCTGCCTGGCTGAATGCAGAGTGGTGGGAGGATCAGGAGGAGAAACTAGATAGGGGGCCACATCCAAACTCCCCTTTTTCCAATAACCCCGCGCGACCGGGTCTGATTCCATTATCAACACATACATTTCTTCTCCCTGCCAAATCCCCGTGACTATAACTCAACCCTTCTGGGTTGGCTGGCTTTCAATTGCACAACCTGTTAGGTTTTGATGCTGATACATTCCATGCAAATATGTTGGTTTGGCAGTTTCATGTATGCATGCATGTATGTATTATGTATGCATGTATGTAAAAATGTGCTTAACAAGTCACATAATAAATTGCATGGACTCAATAATAGTGTACAATAATAGTGTTTAATGTGATTTTTGAATGACTCAGCTGAGCAGTGAATTTCAAACACAGATTCAACCACAAAGATCAGGAAGGGTTTCCAATGGCTCGCAAAGAAGGAAACCTATTGATGTTTTTAATGACACTTTAGGTGGTGTATTAATACACCCAGTCACTACAAAGATACAGGCGTCCTTCCTAACTCAGATGTCGGAGTGGAAGGAAACTGTTCAGAGGCCAATGGTGACTTTAAAACAGTTACCTCCAAAATACTAACCTAAATGACAGAGTGAAAAGAAGCCTGTACAGAATAAAAATATTGAAAAACATGCATCCTGTTTGCAATAAGGCACTAAAGTAAAACTGCAAAAAAAATGTGACAAATAACTTTATGTCCGTTATATTTGCTGCAAATCCGACACATCACTGAGTACCTCTTCATATTTTCAAGCATGGTGGTGTCTGCATCATGTTATGGGTATGCTTGTCATCGGCAAGGGAGTATTTTTTATACAGAAAGAGAAACGGAATAGAGCTAAGCACAGGCAAAATCCTAGACCTGGTTCAGTCTGATTTCTAAAAGACACTGGGAGACAAATCCACCTTTCAGCAGGACAGTAACCTGAAACTCAAGGCCAAATATACACTGGAGTTGCTTAACGTAGCGATATTGAATGTTCCTGAGTGGCCTAGTTACAGTATTGATTTAAATCGTCTTGAAAATCTATGGCAATACCTGAAAATGGTTGGCTATAGCAATGATCAACAACCAACTTGACAGCGCTTGAAGCATTTTTAAAAGTATAATGGGCAAATTTTGTACAATGCAGATGTGCAAAACTCATAGACTTACCCAGAAGGTCTCACAGCTGTAAACGCTGCCAAAGGGGATTCTAACATGTATTGACTCATGGTTGTGAATAATTCTGTAAATGAGATGGTTTTGTATATCATTTTCAATACATTTGCAAAAATGTCGAAAAACACGTTTTCACTTTGTCAATATGGGGTATTGTGTGTCGATGGATGAGAATTAAGGCTGTAACACAACAAAATGTGGAATAAGTCAAGGGGTACGAATACTTTCTGAAGGTACAAACCCATAACCTTGGGGTTGGCTACGTAATATGTCTTTTTATCCAAATAAATGGAGTTATGTATGATGTACTTAAATCAAGGCTAACACAATGTATTCTGGGTAATCTATGTGACTGGGGTTGCTAGCACCATTTATCTGCTTCATTCCCTTTTGCTGTTTTCACTACATTCTCCCTCTCTCTCCCTCCCACCGTTTATATCCCTCCTCTCTTTGCTGCTGTCCTATTCTATGATAGTGGTGTAAATGTCTCAAAAAGGGATGTACTTTGAAGGATCTACTTGCAGATCAAGATAACATATTTCTGCACAGCTTACTGCTTGTTTCACTTTGAGTTGCCATGGCAACATCGGTTAAGAAAAAGTTTTCGTCCCACACTCTCATTCTCCCAGTCTCTCTCTCTCTCTCTCCCAGTCTCTCGCTCTCTCCCAGTCTCTCTCTCTCTCTCCCAGTCGCTCCCAGTCTCTCTCTCTCCCAGTCTCTGTCTCTCCCAGTCTCTCTCTCTCTCCCAGTCGCTCCCAGTCTCTCGCTCTCTCCCAGTCTCTCTCTCTCCCAGTCTCTCTCTCTCTCCCAGTCTCTCTCTCCCAGTCTCTCTCTCTCTCTCCCAGTCTCTCTCTCTCTCCCAGTCTCTCTCTCTCTCCCAGTCTCTCTCTCTCTCCCAGTCTCTCTCTCTCTCCCAGTCTCTCTCTCTCCCAGTCTCTCTCTCTCCAGTCTCTCTCTTCCCAGTCTCTCTCTCTCTCCTTTGGAGGGTGAGTAGTGATGCTGGTGTTAGGTGACTTACACTCGTTCTCAAACAGTGTGAAGTGCATGCCCAGGAGGCCCAGGGCTTTACAGAAGGTGTAGGCTGCTGAACTCTTCTTCTTCGGGCACAGCTTCAGGATCTGAGGGTAAAAAGACACTTATCTTAAAATAGCTAGGTGAGAGAACCACATATCACACTCGTAGTAAGTGCATGTTTCCTCAATAAAGGAAAGACGGAGATGTCAATCAGAACATCAAAATAAGAACCTATTCAGGATGTCTTCTGTTCCACTTCAAAAACATATTAGTGTGGTTTTATGGACACAGATCAATCCTAATCCTGGACTTAAAAGGCATTTTCAATTGAGATTCTGCATTGAGCTTGCTTTTTATTCCAGGACTAACTGTGACTGGAAAACAGCCCCAAAGAGCATAACAAACATAGGTAGCTTAGAGGTTAGAGAAGTCGCCTAAAGAATGTGGACAAGCCCCATCCATCACCCTTGTGCCCTTGAGCAAGACACTTAACCTCCAATAACTGTGTTGTGGGAGCAGAGTAAACCTTGTTTCCATTGTAACAGATGGGCAGCAATTATTATTCTCTTCTATTATTGTCAAAGCCTTTCTCTTCAATCTCAGTCAGCACTGCAGGTGTTATTGTCAGGTTAGGGTTGGGTTTAGGTGATGGTTGGGGTAAGGTTTTAAGCCTTGCTTTCAACAGGCTTTGAAGTTTGCTTCACATGGGTGTTCAAGGCACTGGAGAAAAAAACATTCCAGTCTCAATGTGACCTCCGTGTTAAAATAAAGTATAAGAAATCCATCATCGGTCAGAGAGGATCAACACAGAATATTCATATCATCCTACTAATAACCTTCAGAGAGACAATTTACACAGTATAGCTTTCTCTCTGTGACAAATCCAGTTTCCAGTGAATGTGACATAACAGCACTGCAACTTTGTATATTTTTTCAAGGATGTGTTTGTGAGTGTGTGGGGGAAAACAGCTATGCCTTATGGGTAGAGATATAATGAGGGAAATAATGAGAGAGAGAGAGAGAGAGAGAGAGAGAGAGAGAGAGAGAGAGAGAGAGAGAGAGAGAGAGGGGAGCTCTCATACAGTATAGAAACACCACAGATAGAGAAAGATGAGAGTATCTCCTCAGTGCTGATACTGCAGGGCCTTTTTGGTAAGCCGCCATATTAAACCAATACATCACCGTGACACATCCACTGCTGCAGACGAGAGTGTTGGAACCTCAAGAATGATGATTAACTCGTAAAGAAGAACACCCTGACAATTCATTTCACACAGTAAAATAAATATGAAGATTGCAAACTTATCACAGACCCTACTCTCTGAGTAGTCGTGAGAAACAAGGTCTCGCAGGAACCCGCCCTCTTAATTACGTGTAATTGCGTAAACCTCGAGAGTGCGCCCTCATTTTTTTTCACGCTTACAAAATGAGGTTCAGCGATTGAAGTAATTATGACACTCTCTTTGTGCCGAATCAACAGTTTTCCGCCAAGACGTCGCAAGAGGATTTTTGTCTGGCCCGGCAAAGAATAAGCATTTTCAAAACTCCCCTCCTCCCTTCGGGGCACAATTACTTTTCAACAGCAGCGCAGGCAACAGAGAAACACTTTCATTTTTATTTTCTCTCCCCCAGTTTTTGTTCGAGACAGATTAAGATGAGAACCAGTGGAATTATGGGAGTAGTTTAATACATCACATAGATAACATTTGGAGTTGCCCTAATGGGTTTATTAACTATAACAGACATCGATCTCTCGGCTATTTAATCTATGATTAACTCCGAGGCCCATTCGATGTGACTTGGACCAAATGAATGACTGAAGCTTGGACTTCATTACTGACCCCGGTAGTTATTTTCTTTCTCTAGGCTTGAGTGTATAAGTTCACTGCGGACTCCGTTTAACCTACTGTACCATCTATTATTTAAGAAATGAGTCATGAAACAAAATAGAAACTAGGGATGTAGTCTTCAGAAAATGGGTCCCTGTGAGAAACTTCCTGGGAATTACATGCCTTGAATATGTTTGGCAGGAAATACAAGCTGCTTTATATGACTGTGACCACACTTCACGAGTCGACTACAACCAAGTTGATAGTGAGTTCATCGCTGTATAGTTTACAAAGGTTACTACTTTAGATCAGGTGACACCACACTTCCCAAAAGCAATTGTGGCGCAAATCAATTAAATCCAAACACGTAGACATTTGCAGTACTATAATCCCATAACAATGTCCCCCTATAATCCTCAGAGGGGTGTAGTAAATTGATCATCCCTTCTGAAGACAATACTATATTTCCCACAATCCTTTGCAGAGTCAGTCCGGTGTCAGGGAGTCTTACCACGATAAGGTCATTGAAGAGGAAGACTTCTCTCTGGTGGGCTGCCTGTTTCTGGGCCTTGTTGACGTCCGTCACCTCAAACAGACGGCTACAGCACACCAATCTTCTGTGGGGAACAGACAGAACCTACAGAGAAATAGAGAGCGAGAGATTGATTTTAGAACAAACTTTATTGGCACAATCCAACCTATTTACATAGCTAATTCAACGGCAATTCAAAAATACAATACTCTGAAGAGAGAGAGAAAGAGGGAGAGATAAAAACTTGTTTTGCAGAAAAAGTTTAAGGGAAAGTGGTGATATCACTCCACCATTTTTCATTGGCGTCTTCCAAGATCTCACAGATGCACAATGATGCGGTACCTTGTTCTACTGTAGGCTGCAACAGAATTACACCGCTGAGCTATCACTCTCCTGTCAATAACTGCCTCCATCAATCCAAAGGATTCTGCTACATAAGGTCTATTTGATGAATTCTGCTCAGGCACAGATTGGACAGTTATGCCCGTTAAAAATGACCATGAAGCCTGCTTCTTAGAACACTTCACATTTTCAGAGATGAAAGATAGGAGAGAATGGACAGACGGAGAGCAGAAAGGAGGGATAAACTGATGCCGTTGGCGAGCCAAAGCAGGGGGAGCGAGGGAGGGGGAGCGAGAGAGAGACAAAAAGAGAGAGAAAGTGGGAGAGAGAGAAAGAAAGAGAAAGAAAGAGAGAGAGAGAGATGAAAGGTGGAAAGTGAGTGTTGTTGATTAAAGGTGTCTTGGCCATGGCCCATCGATCTCTCTGTGCTCCATTGACACCCTTAAAGAGAGGCTCTGATCCTTTAGCCTGCAAGGGGTTTTCTAAAGTACACTAAACCTCACAGACAAGTTCAAGGTTTTCCTCTTTTTCCCTCTTCGTCTCACACTTGGCTCTTCCCCCTCTCATTCTCTTTCTCCCCCTCTCTTGCTCTCTCATTCTCTTTTCTCTTATAGTGGAAGAAAAAAACTAGCAACACAATAAATAGAGAGTGATGAACTGAAAGGGTGAGTGACTTTTTGGGCGAACTGACCAAATTCCCATAGAAATGTGAGTTATAGATCTGTCCCTCTCTTTGAAAGCAAGTATAAGAGGTAGATCTGTTTTATGTGCGCTATTTCTATGCTTCCTGTTCTTAAGTTTAGTTTTTGTGTCTTTTACTTTGGGTTTTGTGCACCAGCTTCAAACAGCTGAAAATACTATATTTGGGGTTATGGAAAATATATTTCACAGCGGTTTAGATGGTATAATGATTCTCTACACTACACATTATTATTCCTTCACATAAACAGAAATTAGGCAAACTATTAGAATTTTAGCAACCAGGAAATGGGGGAGCAATGTATGCATGGTATATATTTAAAGGTGCAATCTATAACTAAAATGTTTGGTCAAAAGTGTTGAACTTGTTTGGATATTCAGTTAACTGACAAAATAATGGAAACACTTGACTAAATGAGGGGTATCAAATCAAATCAAATCAAATTTATTTATATAGCCCTTCGTACATCAGCTGATATCTCAAAGTGCTGTACAGAAACCCAGCCTAAAACCCCAAACAGCAAGCAATGCAGGTGTAGAAGCACGGGTACAAAGTATATTGCAAGCAGGTGCTTCCACAGAGGTGTGGTTCCTTAGTTAATTAAGGAATTAACATCCCATCATGCTTAGGGTCATGTATAAAAATGCTAGGCAGGCCATTATTTTGGTACCATGGCTACACCCCATAGGATGACAATGCCCCCATCCACAGGGTATGAGTGGTCACTCAATTGTTTGTTGAGCATGTAAACCATATGCCATTGCTGTCTCAGTCGCCAGATCTCAACCTAATTGAACACTTATGGGAGATTCTAGAGCGGTGCCTGAGACAGCATTTTCCACCATCAACAAAACACTAAAAGATGGAATTTCTTGTGCAAGAATAGTGTCGCATCCCTCCAATTAATTCCATTCCGTTTCTTTTTTATCCTTGATCCTCCAGTCCTTGAAGATTAAAAGAATACCCATAACACGATGCAGCCACCACTATGCTTGAAAACACGGAGAGTGTTACTTAGTAATGTGTTTTATTGGATTTGCCCCAAACATAACACTTTGAATTCAAGTTAATTGCTTTACCAATTTTTTTTTACAGTATTACTTTAGTGCCTTGTTGCAAACAGGATGCATGTTTTGGAATATTTGTATTCTGTACAGACTTCCTTCTTTTCACTCTGTCAATTAGGTTAGTATTGTGGAGTAACTACAATGTTGTGGTTTTGTTTCTCTCCGGCAACTGAGTTATGAAGGACGCCTGTATCTTTGTAGTGACTGGGTGTATTGATACACCATCCAAAGTGTAATTAATAACTTCACCGTGCTCAAAGGTATATTCAATGTCTGCTTTTTATTTTATTTGTAACGATCTACCAATAGGTCTCCTTCTTTGAGAGGCATTGGAAAACCTCTTTGTGGTTGAATCTGTGTTTGAAATTCACTGCTCAACTGAGGGAACTTACAGATAGGTATGTGTGGGGTACAGAGATGAGGTACTCATTCCAAAATCATGTTAAACACTATTATTGCACACAGAGTGATTCCATGCAGCTTATTATGTGACTTGTTAAGCACATTTTTACTCCTGAACATATTTAGGCTTGCATTAAATTAACAAATGTGGTTGAATACGTACATTGTTTCATTTTTAATTAATAATACAAACTTAATTCCACTTTGACATTATGGGGTATTGTGTGTAGGCCAGTGACAAAACATCTCACGTTAATCCATCTTAAATTCAGGCTGTAACAACAACATGTGGAAAAAGTCAAGGCGTGTGAATACTTTAAAGCCCTGTATTTACAATTACAATGACTATTATTCATCAAATGTACAGACTGACTCCCAGAGGGGCAGATTTAAGGCTCTAATAGCTCCTAGTATAGAGACACTCATTGGAGTTATAAGGGTTATGCTAGGTCTCTTCACAAAATAATAATAACTGTGTATCCCCTCAGGAGTACATGAGAATTAACTGGAGATGACGCTAGTCTAATTCAGTTCCCTTACGGCTCCTAGGATTAACAGTCCAGCTGCACATAGGGTCCAATACAAAAACTATAACACTGTCCACTGGGGGCCGTGGAAAGGGCAACTGCTTGAGAAAAAAGGTGGGCAGGAAAGACAGAGAGAGACAGAGAGATGGAGGGATAATGAGGCCGAGACAGAGAGATGGAGGGATAATGAGGCCGAGACAGAGAGAGATGGAGGGATAATGAGGCCGAGACAGAGAGATGGAGGGATAATGAGGCCGAGACAGAGAGATGGAGGGATAATGAGGCCGAGACAGAGAGAGATGGAGGGATAATGAGGCCGAGACAGAGAGATATGGAGGGATAATGAGTGAGAGACAGAGAGATGGAGGGATAATGAGGCCGAGACAGAGAGATGGAGGGATAATGAGGCCGAGACAGAGAGAGATGGAGGGATAATGAGGCCGAGACAGAGAGATGGAGGGATAATGAGGCCGAGACAGAGAGATGGAGGGATAATGAGGCCGAGACAGAGAGAGATGGAGGGATAATGAGGCCAAGACACAGAGAGATGGAGGGATAATGAGGCCGAGACAGAGAGATGGAGGGATAATGAGGCCGAGACAGAGAGAGATGGAGGGATAATGAGGCCGAGACAGAGAGATGGAGGGATAATGAGGCCGAGACAGAGAGAGATGGAGGGATAATGAGGCCGAGACAGAGAGATGGAGGGATAATGAGGCCGAGACAGAGAGAGATGGAGGGATAATGAGGCCAAGACACAGAGATATGGAGGGATAATGAGGCTGAGACAGAGAGAGATGGAGGGATAATGAGGCCGAGACAGAGAGATGGAGGGATAATGAGGCCGAGACAGAGAGAGATGGATGGATAATGAGGCCGAGACAGAGATGGAGGGATAATGAGGCCGAGACAGAGAGAGATGGAGGGATAATGAGGCCGAGACAGAGAGATGGAGGGATAATGAGGCCGAGACAGAGAGAGATGGAGGGATAATGAGGCCGAGACAGAGAGATGGAGGGATAATGAGGCCGAGACAGAGAGAGATGGAGGGATAATGAGGCCAAGACACAGAGAGATGGAGGGATAATGAGGCCGAGACAGAGAGATGGAGGGATAATGAGGCCGAGACAGAGAGAGATGGAGGGATAATGAGGCCGAGACAGAGAGATGGAGGGATAATGAGGCCGAGACAGAGAGAGATGGAGGGATAATGAGGCCGAGACAGAGAGATGGAGGGATAATGAGGCCGAGACAGAGAGAGATGGAGGGATAATGAGGCCAAGACACAGAGAGATGGAGGGATAATGAGGCCGAGACAGAGAGAGATGGAGGGATAATGAGGCCGAGACAGAGAGATGGAGGGATAATGAGGCCGAGACAGAGAGAGATGGAGGGATAATGAGGCCGAGACAGAGAGATGGAGGGATAATGAGGCCGAGACAGAGAGAGATGGAGGGATAATGAGGCCGAGACAGAGAGATGGAGGGATAATGAGGCCGAGACAGAGAGAGATGGAGGGATAATGAGACCGAGACAGAGAGAGATGGAGGGATAATGAGGCCGAGACAGAGAGAGATTGAGGGATAATGAGGCCGAGACAGAGAGATAATGAGGCCGAGACAGAGAGAGATGGAGGGATAATGAGGCCGAGACAGAGAGAGATGGAGGGATAATGAGGCCGAGACAGAGAGAGATGGACGGATAATGAGGCCGAGACAGAGAGAGAGGGGCGAGGGAAACGGAGAGAGGAAAATGTGGGTAATGAAAGAGTGAAAGAGAGTGGGTGAGTTTAGGTGAACTACACGGGGTTCTGTCACGTCTATACAGCGGCCAGTATCAATACAGAGACAGGTAAACTACATGGGGTTCTGTCACGTCCACACAGCGGCCAGTATCAATACAGAGACAGGTAAACTACATGGGGTTCTGTCACGTCCACACAGCGGCCAGTATCAATACAGAGACAGGTGAACTACATGGGGTTCTGTCACGTCCACACAGCGGCCAGTATCAATACAGAGACAGGTGAACTACATGGGGTTCTGTCACGTCTATACAGCGGTCAGTATCAATACAGAGACAGGTGAACTACATGGGGTTCTGTCACGTCCATACAGCGGCCAGTATCAATACAGAGACAGGTGAACTACATGGGGTTCCAACATGTCCACACAGCGGCCAGTATCAATACAGAGACAGGTGAACTACATGGGGTTCTGTCACGTCCACACAGCGGCCAGTATCAATACAGAGACAGGTAAACTACATGGGGTTCTGTCACGTCCACACAGCGGCCAGTATCAATACAGAGACAGGTGAACTACATGGGGTTCTGTCACGTCCACACAGCGGCCAGTATCAATACAGAGACAGGTGAACTACATGGGGTTCTGTCACGTCTATACAGCGGCCAGTATCAATACAGAGACAGGTGAACTACATGGGGTTCTGTCACGTCGATACAGTGGCCAGTATCAATACAGAGACAGGTGAACTACACGGGGTTCTGTCACGTCTATACAGCGGCCAGTATCAATACAGAGACAGGTGAACTACATGGGGTTCTGTCACGTCGATACAGTGGCCAGTATCAATACAGAGACAGGTGAACTACATGGGGTTCCAACATGTCCACACAGCGGCCAGTATCAATACAGAGACAGGTGAACTACATGGGGTTCTGTCACGTCGTTTGTAATTTAGGCAAATAACACAGCAAAAGAGCAAAAGCAAAAGAGAACCTTCTGGAAATGACCCAAATACCTTCTCCCTCCCCCTCTCACCTCTCTCTCCATCTTCCCTAAATCCCTCTTTTTTCTCTTCCTAGGCATTTATTCTCTTGCTCCTCAAACAGTAAGCATAGCTATCTTCTCATTACGCTGATGGGGGAAACATGCAAGGCAGTCACACTGCTCAGAGAAGGCAGTCATTAGCTGGGATGCTACGCTAATGATGCTATGCTCATTCTCCCTTCAGCCTACTTATAGTAGAAAAAGTATATGAAACTGCACAGTGGGTGGAAGCTTGTTGATTACTTGTGTCATTATCACCTGCGCTGCAATACTGTTGAAGTAGTATGAACTGTATAGTACTGTGAGGTACTGTTGAAGTAGTATGAACTGTATAGTACTGTGAGGTACTGTTGAGGTAGTATGAACTGTATAGTACTGTTGAGGTAGTATGAACTGTATAGTACTGTTGAGTACTGTTGAGGTAGTATGAACTGTATAGTACTGTTGAGGTAGTATGAACTGCACAGTACTGTGGAGTACTGTTGAGGTAGTATGAACTGTATAGTACTGTTGAGGTAGTATGAACTGTATAGTACTGTTGAGTACTGTTGAGGTAGTATGAACTGTATAGTACTGTTGAGTACTGTTGAGGTAGTATGAACTGTATAGTACTGTTGAGTACTGTTGAGGTAGTATGACCTGTATAGTACTGTGGAGTACTGTTGAGGTAGTATGAACTGTATAGTACTGTGGAGTACTGTTGAGGTAGTATGAACTGTATAGTACTGTGGAGTACTGTTGAGGTAGTATGAACTGTATAGTACTGTGGAGTCCTGTTGAGGTAGTATGAACTGTATAGTACTGTGGAGTACTGTTGAGGTAGTATGAACTGTATAGTACTGTGGAGTACTGTTGAGGTAGTATGAACTGTATAGTACTGTGGAGTCCTGTTGCTGCAGTATGGACTGAACATTGCGGTAGTTTGATCATTTAATAATTTTCAGCTAAGATACTGTAAAAGACACCGTTTCAAAGTCCTTCAGTCTTTTCCATTAGCGTTGTTAGCGAACGCTGTTACTACCTTTTCTCAGCACTGTCAGCAGAGCCCATTAGCCATTTTATCCATTAGCATCTCCACCATTAGCAAAGGCTCATTATCAGGACTGCAATCATTAACTCAGGTCATTACTCAATCTATCTATATTAGCCAGCTACTCGCAACAGGAGTCTTTAAGCTTTTTAGGTAAGATTGGTGTGGTCAACACACATGTTTAGTTTGATAAAATCGTATTTATTTATCAAGAAAGTCCCATTGAGGTCTCCCTTGTAACAGAGGTCAGTGTAACGGTTTAGTTGAACAATGTTTGGTGTAACAGAGTAATATGTACTGTATCTTCAGTGTAACAAAAACATTCAGTGGTCCATGTGAGAATTGAACCCACAACCTTGGTTTCATAAGCACCACACTCTAACATGCTGACCACACTGCTCGCGTTGCAAAATAAATGTAAACATACATGTTTTTCAATTATTGCACCCACACTGCTCGCATGACCCAACGAGTGTCTGCGTTGCCAAGCGCCAAAATAGAAGTCAGTTCTATTTGTTATGCTGAACGCGGTGCAAGTCCTGCCTCTCCCATCTCCTCATTGGTTTATAGAAGCAGATACCCACATGCCATCTCCTCATTGGTTATACCCACGTGGGTGATTGAAAGATGAACTGAGTTTGGTCGGTCGTCATGATAACTATGAAAGTTAGATGCCCATCGCCAAATAAAGTCCAAAGAAGAAAAAGCCTGGAAGGAGGAGAGATGACTAGAAACGATTCGGTTGACCGTTTTATGTGTAGATTAATTGTTAGAGTAATATTAGCTAGAAACAGCATGCTAGCAAAATAGGACAAATTAGCTAGCAACTACATGCTAGCTAGCTAAATTGCCATAACTGTTTAATGCTTTTCGACCTGTTAATATAATTGGTTCAGAGTTTGATTTGATATTTCAACCTCTGTGTTGTGATCGCGTTTGGTGTGGGGGGGGAAATAATCTATTTGTGCACGGTGGCGCATGATGGCGCACGTGAGTCGCTGATTTGGGTGCGGTGTAACCATCTGAGCCAACTGGAAAACGACATGACTGTTGGACTAGATAGATATACCTTGATGGGCTAACATTCCACGGAGGGTCCAACGTCTGCGGGTTTTAACTCCTCTCTTGTACTTGACTGATGAATTAAGGTCCCTACTTAGTAAAGAACTCCCCTCACCTGGTTGTCTAGGTCTTCATTGAAAGCCCTCAGACACTAGGCACTCTGTGGAGTTTGACACTCTTGGGCTAACTTGTTGCACTGGGTATGTTCTCAAACTAAATCAACCTTGCTCTTGAGTGACCAAAACAGCTCAAACACTTCTTATTGTTTTCAGATGTATTGTAAGTGTCTGTCAATGATAAATTACAAGCTATAGGATGACTGAGTGGCTTCTGTCACCAAGTAAACATTGATAGATTGGTCTTACGGTGTGCGTGAGCTTGCATCTGTGTGTGCACACGCGGCTACATGGGGATCGGTGCAGATGATTGAAAGACCGCTCGTGCCTGTCAATGCAATACAATTCCACTCCGATGCACTCTGCAGAGATTGGGAGAACAGTGCACACTACAACGCATCCGGAGGACACTCTGATCCAACTCTGATCGGAGTAATTGTTTGACATTGAGATTTTTGTGTGATTTATTTGACTTGTCCATTCAGACATCAGAAATGTATATTCTGATTGTCCCCCCCCAAAAAATAATGTCACTAGTCCCGAACAAGCGTTAATGTGTCCTTACTGTCTTCATGCCCACAATGGACTGCTCCACCTTGGTGACATAGGTGACGTGGTCTTCATTGGAGCGCAGCTCTCTCTGTTGGATCCTCTCATAGATGCCCACCACCATGTCTCTGGGGATGTCAGCTCCGTCATCCACACCTAGACACACACACACACACACCATGGGTTAGTCCCCTCATAGATGCCCACCACTATGTCTCTGGGGATGTCAGCTCCGTCATCCACACCTAGACACACACACACACACACCATGGGTTAGTCCCCTCATAGATGCCCACCACCATGTCTCTGGGGATGTCAGCTCCGTCATCCACACCTAGACACACACACACACACACCATGGGTTAGTCCCCACATAGATGCCCACCACTATGTCTCTGGGGATGTCAGCTCCGTCATCCACACCTAGACACACACACACACACACACACCATGGGTTAGTCCCCTCATAGATGCCCACCACCATGTCTCTGGGGATGTCAGCTCCGTCATCCACACCTACACACACACACACACCATGGGTTAGTCCCCTCATAGATGCCCACCACCATGTCTCTGGGGATGTCAGCTCCATCATCCACACCTACACACACACACACACACACGCCATGTTCTAGAAACAGTGGCAATGTTTGAGAGGCCCAAAAACACACATGCAATCCCAAATACACAGATATCCACAAAGAGGCACAATGACAGAAGCCTGTAAACTACTGTAAACTATTTTAAGCTACTGTAAACTACA
>NW_022261985.1:1023064-1030564 GCF_002021735.2 Oncorhynchus kisutch
ACTTACCCTGTTCCCCTCCCCTACTCCCATCCTCCCCCTCCTTCTCATCTACCGCTCCAACACACTCTACTAAAATAATGCCTCACCTCGGAGGTTGCGTATGAAGTCCTCCAGCATCATCTTGCGGTCAGGCTTGATGTTGGGTGAGTACATGTCTGTGTTGAGGAGGATGATAGCGAAGGCCAGGATGAAGATGGTGTCGGGGTTGTGGAACTGCTGCACCACGTCCGGGTTACACATGCAGTACCTCTGACTGGAGAGGGTGGGGGACAGGAGACGGGACAGGGGGACAGGAGACGGGACAGGGGGACAGGAGGGAGAGAAAGGGTTAGTATTTGTAAAACTCATGAGAAAAGATGACGTCCCTACTCTCTAGAATATACAGATAAGATGAAGTCCCTACTCTCTAGAATATACAGATAAGATGACGTCCCTACTCTCTAGAATATACAGATAAGATGAAGTCCCTACTCCCTAGAATATACAGATAAGATGAAGTCCCTACTCTCTAGAATATACAGATAAGATGAAGTCCCTACTCTCTAGAATATACAGATAAGATGAAGTCCCTACTCCCTAGAATATACAGATAAGATGAAGTCCCTACTCCCTAGAATATACAGATAAGATGACGTCCCTACTCTCTAGAATATACAGATAAGATGAAGTCCCTACTCCCTAGAATATACAGATAAGATGAAGTCCCTACTCTCTAGAATATACAGATAAGATGAAGTCCCTACTCTCTAGAATATACAGATAAGATGAAGTCCCTACTCTCTAGAATATAGAGATAAGATGAAGTCCCTACTCTCTAGAATATACAGATAAGATGAAGTCCCTACTCCCTAGAATATACAGATAAGATGAAGTCCCTACTCTCTAGAATATACAGATAAGATGAAGTCCCTACTCCCTAGAATATACAGATAAGATGACGTCCCTACTCCCTAGAATATACAGATAAGATGAAGTCCCTACTCTCTAGAATATACAGATAAGATGAAGTCCCTACTCTCTAGAATATACAGATAAGATGAAGTCCCTACTCCCTAGAATATACAGATAAGATGAAGTCCCTACTCCCTAGAATATACAGATAAGATGAAGTCCCTACTCTCTAGAATATACAGATAAGATGAAGTCCCTACTCCCTAGAATATACAGATAAGATGAAGTCCCTACTCCCTAGAATATACAGATAAGATGAAGTCCCTACTCTCTAGAATATACAGATAAGATGAAGTCCCTACTCTCTAGAATATACAGATAAGATGAAGTCCCTACTCTCTAGAATATACAGATAAGATGAAGTCCCTACTCCCTAGAATATACAGATAAGATGAAGTCCCTACTCTCTAGGATATACAGATAAGATGAAGTCCCTACTCCCTAGAATATACAGATAAGATGAAGTCCCTACTCCCTAGAATATACAGATAAGATGAAGTCCCTACTCTCTAGGATATACAGATAAGATGAAGTCCCTACTCTCTAGGATATACAGATAAGATGAAGTCCCTACTCTCTAGAATATACAGATAAGATGAAGTCCCTACTCCCTAGAATATACAGATAAGATGAAGTCCCTACTCTCTAGAATATACAGATAAGATGAAGTCCCTACTCTCTAGAATATACAGATAAGATGAAGTCCCTACTCCCTAGAATATACAGATAAGATGAAGTCCCTACTCTCTAGAATATACAGATAAGATGAAGTCCCTACTCCCTAGAATATACAGATAAGATGAAGTCCCTACTCCCTAGAATATACAGATAAGATGAAGTCCCTACTCTCTAGAATATACAGATAAGATGAAGTCCCTACTCTCTAGAATATACAGATAAGATGAAGTCCCTACTCCCTAGAATATACAGATAAGATGAAGTCCCTACTCTCTAGAATATACAGATAAGATGAAGTCCCTACTCCCTAGAATATACAGATAAGATGAAGTCCCTACTCTCTAGAATATACAGATAAGATGAAGTCCCTACTCCCTAGAATATACAGATAAGATGAAGTCCCTACTCCCTAGAATACTAGAATATACAGATAAGATGAAGTCCCTACTCCCTAGAATATACAGATAAGATGAAGTCCCTACTCCCTAGAATATACAGATAAGATGAAGTCCCTACTCCCTAGAATATACAGATAAGATGAAGTCCCTACTCCCTAGAATATACAGATAAGATGAAGTCCCTACTCTCTAGAATATACAGATAAGATGAAGTCCCTACTCTCTAGAATATACAGATAAGATGAAGTCCCTACTCCCTAGAATATACAGATAAGATGAAGTCCCTACTCTCTAGAATATACAGATAAGATGAAGTCCCTACTCTCTAGAATATACAGATAAGATGAAGTCCCTACTCCCTAGAATATACAGATAAGATGAAGTCCCTACTCCCTAGAATATACAGATAAGATGAAGTCCCTACTCCCTAGAATATACAGATAAGATGAAGTCCCTACTCTCTAGAATATACAGATAAGATGAAGTCCCTACTCCCTAGAATATACAGATAAGATGAAGTCCCTACTCCCTAGAATATACAGATAAGATGAAGTCCCTACTCTCTAGAATATACAGATAAAATGAAGTCCCTACTCCCTAGAATATACATATAAGATGAAGTCCCTACTCCCTAGAATATACAGATAAGATGACGTCCCTACTCTCTAGAATATACAGATAAGATGAAGTCCCTACTCCCTAGAATATACAGATAAGATGACGTCCCTACTCTCTAGAATATACAGATAAGATGACGTCCCTACTCTCTAGAATATACAGATAAGATGAAGTCCCTACTCCCTAGAATATACAGATAAGATGAAGTCCCTACTCTCTAGAATATACAGATAAGATGACGTCCCTACTCTCTAGAATATACAGATAAGATGAAGTCCCTACTCCCTAGAATATACAGATAAGATGAAGTCCCTACTCCCTAGAATATACAGATAAGATGAAGTCCCTACTCTCTAGAATATACAGATAAGATGAAGTCCCTACTCCCTAGAATATACAGATAAGATGAAGTCCCTACTCCCTAGAATATACAGATAAGATGAAGTCCCTACTCTCTAGAATATACAGATAAGATGAAGTCCCTACTCCCTAGAATATACAGATAAGATGAAGTCCCTACTCTCTAGAATATACAGATAAGATGAAGTCCCTACTCTCTAGAATATACAGATAAGATGAAGTCCCTACTCTCTAGAATATAGAGATAAGATGAAGTCCCTACTCCCTAGAATATACAGATAAGATGAAGTCCCTACTCCCTAGAATATACAGATAAGATGAAGTCCCTACTCTCTAGAATATACAGATAAGATGAAGTCCCTACTCCCTAGAATATACAGATAAGATGAAGTCCCTACTCTCTAGAATATACAGATAAGATGAAGTCCCTACTCTCTAGAATATACAGATAAGATGAAGTCCCTACTCCCTAGAATATACAGATAAGATGAAGTCCCTACTCTCTAGAATATACAGATAAGATGAAGTCCCTACTCTCTAGAATATACAGATAAGATGAAGTCCCTACTCTCTAGAATATACAGATAAGATGAAGTCCCTACTCCCTAGAATATACAGATAAGATGAAGTCCCTACTCCCTAGAATATACAGATAAGATGAAGTCCCTACTCCCTAGAATATACAGATAAGATGAAGTCCCTACTCCCTAGAATATACAGATAAGATGAAGTCCCTACTCTCTAGGATATACAGATAAGATAGCCACCACAAAGAACCTGTCCAACCATCAGACAGAAAGACAGACAGAACGACAGTAGTCAAATCAATTAATAAAATGTATTTTAAAAGGCCCGTTTTACATCAGCAGTTGTCACAAAGTGCTACATAACTAGTACAGTAGTGTATTTACGCTGTGCGCCGTGGGTTAGACAGCAGAAATATCCCTGCCTGGGCACCTCTGCAGTAAAGATGACACAGGGCTGATGGAGGTCCCAGAGAACACCCTGAGATCTGAGAGGAGGCACGGCAGGAGAGCGAAATACAGCTGGCCTAGCTGCTCCACGCACCAAACAACCCTCGTCAATCTAACTGGCAGAGACACCTGAGTGTGTGTGTGATTGTGTGTGTGACTGAGTGTGTATCTGATGACTAAGTGTGTGTGTGTGT
The DNA here is from genome assembly GCF_002021735.2 of Oncorhynchus kisutch. Classification (NCBI taxonomy): domain Eukaryota; kingdom Metazoa; phylum Chordata; class Actinopteri; order Salmoniformes; family Salmonidae; genus Oncorhynchus; species Oncorhynchus kisutch. Next base: position 1,027,238 of record NW_022261985.1, read on the forward strand.
GTGTGTGTGTGTGTGTGTGTGTGTGTGTGTGTGTGTGTGTGTGTGTGTGTGTGTGTGTGTGTGTGTGTGTGTGTGTGTGTCTATGTGTGTGTGTCTATGTGTGTGTGTGTCTATGCTTTGATGTGAGATTACGTTGAATCAACAAAACTGATTGTATTTGCAAAAAGTCCTTTTAACCTAAATGTTTAACCTAAATCCAATGACAGGATGACATGTTTTGTTGATTTCCTGTTTATTCACTTTAGTTGACAACTCAATCAAATGTAAATCAAAACTAGAAGTTGAACTGAGGTCTGTGCCCAGTGGGGCGACTGCACTGCAAGCTACAGTGTGTCACAATGCATACATACTCTCTCAGTGATAATGGTGTACTGTATTCATCATACCATGCATACCAAATGGAACACTATTCCTTACATAGGGGCCCTACTTTGAGGGCCTTGGTCAAAATTAGTGCACTAAATAGGGAACAGGGTGCTATTAAATAGGGAACAGGGTGCTATTCAGGACACTACTATATTGTCACGCTATGCTCTCCTCTGCATTGGCAACCAATTCAAATCTTTTATGGAATACATTTATTTACTGTAGTATTGCGTGAGATTCCACAGGGGAACTTCCTTTGTTAATGAATCAATCTATTATTTCAACGGGTGTGTGTGTGTGACACCCCATAGGGCCTCTACTGGAGCGTAAAGTGTAATTCCATATTCATTCTGGTTTCCAGGTAGGCTGGTTTCCAGGTAGGCTGGCCCGGTCTTCCTCCGGAGTCATGTGACCACTGAGCTGCATGATTGGAATCTACATCTCAGTGGGCTAGGAATACACACAGGTAGTGGACTAGCTATGTAGGGAATAGAGTTGCCATTTGAGACACAGCCGTGTTCTCAGTTTGGGGGTTCATCCCCACTGATTCTGCATCATCTAATGGAGACTAGACTTTTTACCTGAAAAAGACCTTATCTTAAGCCACATACTCTGGTTTGCAGTTGTACCATCGAGACTGGGCTTAGACTTTAAGGAAGGTTTTGCAGCCAATCAATAGCTTCTTCTTGTTAATAATAAAGCTCAGTTCTATACATTTCTCTTTACTATTCTACCAGAAAGAGTGAAATAGCAGATAGCCCTAGAAAGAGAAACCCTATATTCCCTCCCCTTACTCTATTTCAGTGAAGGGAATCTCATGTGTGTGTGTATGTGTGTCTCTCTCTCTCTCTCTCTCTCTCTCTCTGGCCTCAGAAACTGCCAGTGTTGGGTTCATTATTAGCTGACACACGCCAAGCTACAGAAGCTGCCAGGTGTTTATTTTCTCCTGACTTGTGTTTCTTCACACATTCTCTCCCTCCCTTTCCTCCCTCTCGCTCTCATTTCCCTGCCACCTGCCTTTCCTTCTGTTTACAGTCATCCTTTACCTCTTCCTCTATCCGTCTCTCTCGTTCATTCTTTAAGCCTCTCGCTATCCCCTCACTCTCTTTGAAGTCTGTCTCCCTCCCTCCCGTCATCTTTCTCTCTGTCTCAGACTCTTGCCTCTCGTTCTCTATCCTTTTCTCCCCCTCTCTCTTTTTCTATTCCTCACTCTCTCCATCTCTGTTTGGAGGAGCAGGGGAGGCAGGCGGAGACCAGAGAGATGTGCTTATGCAACAGTGGATATTTATAAACCTCTCCTCCTTCCTTCCTTCCCTCCCTCGCTCTTTATTTCGCCCCTCTCTGTGCAGCACGCACTCTGCGCCAATCGTACCCAAAACAAAATGCCATCCGTCAGTCTCCATGCCCGCTCACAACGACAACAACAGTCTCGTTGGCAACGCACCTTGACAACTGTGACAGCTGGCCATATGGTAAATGGAGTGGGTATTCAAGGACACCGGTTAGCGCAGAGCAACGCAGCTGTGGCATAAATGGGATACCCGTTAAGACTCGTAAACCAGGAAGTTGTACTTATCCTGTCTGTTGAGATTCCCTGTTGTTTCAGAGCACCTAGCCAAGCGGAAGGCTGGGTCAACCATCTAAATGGAGAGAGGATTTAAACTAGCCCGATTTAACCAGTCTGAATGCAGTGAAACACTGCTGTGTGCAGCACTCAGGCTGGATAACCAGGCTAGGTAGAAACTGGAAGGTTTGGATGGGATTTAGGTTGACTGGTGAAGTGAGACGTGAACTGAAAAAAACTCCTAGTGCTGTGTTTTAGGCTCAGACACACATGGACCTTAGTGCTATTGGCAATGTTCTGCCCACCCATGGACAACAACAGGGCAAAGACACTACAGGGCTGTGCCTCGCCTGATGTTGAGCTTAACTCTCTTGTACGTTGCAGCCTTTTAGGCCTTCTATACCTGAGACAAAGGTCTCTCTGTTTGTCCCAGTAGTGACCTCATCTAATCACAACTGCCTGACATCCTACTGGATGTGAATTGTTTTTAAGTGTCATCCTTAAACCAACATCCATCCAGGATGAGTTGAGTTTAGAGTTGAGTTTATTAACATACACATTACTACATCAAGGCTACTCTTCCTGGGATTATTCACAAAGCAATATATCACACACACACACACACAAACACACACACAAACAAACACACACACAGATGATTAATTGATTCATTGATTGACTGACTAACTGATTGATTGACTAACTGATGGACTGACAGACTGACTGAATAATGGAGCTCACCTGAAGGCCTCGATCAGTCTCTCCACCTTCTGGGCCTCTCCCTGGACTCTGATGTGAGCCTGGAACTTCCTCAGAGCCTCATCCAGCTCCATCCCTGAGAAATCCATCTCATCCACCACACAACTGCAGGAAAGAAAGACAAGGAGGGAGGAGAAGGAGGGAGAGGGAGAGAGAGAGAGAGGGAGAGAGGGGGGAAGGAAAAGAGATGGAGGGAGGGAGGCAGACAGAGAGAGAGAGAGAGAGAGAGACATTAAGAGAGAGGGAAGGAGGAGGGTAGAGAAAGGGAGCGAGATATAGAGAAAGAGGGAGAGACAGAGAGAGAGAGAGAGAGAGAGAGAGAGAGAGAGATATGTTACTTCTACAGGAATCTGTAACCCCAGTTTGAATTCACATCAGACGCCACTTCCACTTTCCCTGCCCCGCCCCTGCGGTCGTGGGGAGGTGAACCCAGAAATGACTCAGAACTATGGGGAACAACTTCCACAACTTTCACTATGTCTACTTCAGGGTCAGTTTCACCCAGGTATTATCCATGCATGGGTGCAAGGACAGCAGGGAGAGGGCCCATCTAGCCTCGGCTACACTGCTATCACCACTCCCCCAGCACAGGGACACAAACCCTCGGAGCAGAACATCCAGCCATTAATGGACGGGCT